>NW_017096073.1:19164-34322 GCF_001412225.1 Nicrophorus vespilloides
TTGAAAGCGTTTAATGTAATTAGAAAATGAGTAATTTCGAAATGAATTTCATCAATTTATTGCTTAATTTTAAATATATTCGAAAATATATTTCATTTCTTCGTGGTTTAATTGAAATATTTTTTAACCCAAATATAAGTTTCATTGCATTTTCATCATTGTTATTGTAATATTACAATACTAATACTAAAACTGTTGTTAAAAAGTATTAATAAATGGTTTTTTCTGCATTTGAAAGCGTTTAATGTAATTAGAAAATGAGTAATTTCGAAATTAATTTCATCAATTTATTGCTTAATTTTAAATATATTCGAAAATATATTTCATTTCTTCCTGGTTTAAGTTTGAAATATTTTTAAACCCAAATATAAGTTTCATTGCATTTTCTATCATTGTTATTGTAATATTACAATACTAATACCAAAACAGTTATTAAAAAGTATTAATAAATGTGTCTTTCTGCATTTGAAAGCGTTTAATGTAATTAGAAAATGAGTAATTTCGAAATGAATTTCATCAGTTAATTGCTTAATTTGAAAATATATTTCATTTCTTCGTGGTTTAACTTTGAAATATTTTTTAACCCAAATATAAGTTTCATTTCATTTTCTATCATTGTTATTGTAATATTACAATACTAATACTAAAACTGCTGTTAAAAAGTATTAATAAATGTGTCTTTCTGCATTTGAAAGCATTTAATGTAATTAGAAAATGAGTAATTTCGAAATGAATTTCATCAATTAATTGCTTAATTTTAAATACATTCGAAAATATATTTCATTTCTTCGTGGTTCAACTTTGAAATATTTTTTAACCCAAATATAAGTTTCATTGCATTTTTTATCATTGTTATTGTAATATTACAATACTAATACTAAAACTGTTGTTAAAAAGTATAAATGTGTTTTTCTGCATTTGAAAGCGTTTAATGTAATTAGAAAATGAGTAATTTCGAAATGAATTTCATCAATTAATTTCTTAATTTTAAATATATTCGAAAATATATTTCATTTCTTCGTGGTTTAACTTTGAAATATTTTTAACCCAAATATAAGTTTTATTGCGTTTTCTATCATTGTTATTGTAATATTACAATACTATTACCAAAACAGTTATTAAAAAGTATTAATAAATGTGTCTTTCTGCATTTGAAAGCATTTAATGCAATTAGAAAATGAGTAATTTCAATGAAATGCATTTTAATTGCTTAATTTCAAACAAATTTGGAATCTAAATAGAAATCAAGTACAAATTTCATTTGATTATTATTATTGCATAATTATTAATAATTGTGTGTCCGATTAACGTAATTAGAAAAAGAAAATGATTAACAATCGACAATGGAAAGAAACGAATGGAATGTTTCAGTAATTGCGACGATGTAATGAACGGAACAACATCACGTGTAGCCTCAATTTGCATCGGGTGAATGAAAAATTTTCGGTTTTTTGAATACGCAGATTTCACGGTCTGATCTCGAAAGAAAGTGTGCGTCCAAAACGAAATTGGATCGCCAAAATTTTGCATTACTCCCACAGTTTCACCGTAAACCAATTTTTGCTATTATTTTCTACTACTAATTACGTTTCGCAAAAACTTTGTTTTTGCATACAAAGATTTGTTTTTCCGAAAGAAACTGGATGTGGCAAGAGACCATGACCAAAATGCATGCATGCTAATCTCGACGAACATCGACCATTATTGTTTCGTTTCCAACAATCGAGTAATTGTTTTTCGAATTCGTATTTTTTCTTGTTGTTGTTGTTGTTATCTTAATTAGTCGACTTTCATTGGGGCTCGAGAAATAGGTTATTAAATTAATATTTATTTGGAAAATCTCTCTTCGATGAGAGAAATGCTTCGTGGAGGAAAAACTGGAGTAATGGTTTTATAATCGACTTTTGATTTGATTATATTGCAATTTC
Source organism: Nicrophorus vespilloides (assembly GCF_001412225.1). NCBI lineage: Eukaryota > Metazoa > Arthropoda > Insecta > Coleoptera > Silphidae > Nicrophorus > Nicrophorus vespilloides. The sequence continues at coordinate 21,093 of NW_017096073.1, forward strand.
TTTTCTCTCATATATGTATGTTTTGTTTCTGCAGATTTACCGACGCGGCAGAACGACAAATTCGTGAATCCGTCGTACCCGTACGTCCGCGGAAGCGGGAACAACATCGGGCCTGGTTACACGGAGGACAGGATCACGGATTTCGGAAGACGATGCTCGGAACGGCTCGAGGATGCTCTGGATAATATGCGGAGAAGGCAGGCGGCTAAGACGCAGAAGACTCTTCATCTGAACGGATACACGCTGCATCAGCAACTCAGATCCGTCCCTTACGACATGTACGTCACCGATATGAGGGTGAGATTGCCGTCATCCAACAGTTGGGTACGAGTGGATAATTGCAGGTAAATCCTCGTTTTCAAACGGCTATAGTTGAGCTATAATTAATCAACTTTAAGATACAATCCGCGCAACAACAGCTTGGAAACACGGCTTTTATTCAACGATCTCACCATCAGTGGAAAAGTAGCTCTGTTCAACGAAGGCGAACTCCAAAGAGAACCAGTCCATCCCAATCCAGACGATTCCTGCAACATGATCTTAAGATTAAGACGCGCCGGAATTGGGTATTACCTTCAATTACCTCAACAGTCAGAAGATTACGATTTTTACAATTTTCAGATTCCACACTGAACCAATTCGGAGGGACAGAGGTCAATTCAACGTTCGCACGGATTCGCACTTCCTGGAACCTGGTTTCATCAGCGTCTATGCTTACGGTTGCGATAGAAGATTGCATTTCCGGGAACACAGACGCAACTTTAGAGAAGAAGACGAAGAGGAGGAGGACTTATCCAGGGAAATGGAGGACATCTTTTTGAAAGGGATTCGCTCGCTTCTGACCACATACATGCAGAAAGAACTTCAACCTGCCATCAAAGAGACGCTCATGACCAACATGGGATACACCTTATCCTATGGTTGATCTTCAAATACACAAATTTACGTTGTCCGCACAGAAGAATATAATACCTCAGCGTTCCAATTATAATTACATAATTTGTTTCGAATTATTCTGTATATATGTATGTATTAATGAGGTATGAAGGAGCGAAAGATTCGTACTACTATCATTGTTATTATATTAAATTGTACGATATATTAAACTTAATTATTATAATTGTTAATTAAACGAAATTTAAATTTTAATACTTTGCCTTTTTATTACCAATCGTTACGCAAGTCTCTTGAGTATTCAATGTGTCAAGTTGAATAATAACATTGGAAATCAATAATTCCGTATATGACACTTCATTCTAGTATGGAATACAGTTTTAATTAGTTGTAATTTCCTGATATTGGTAAGTACATCTGCCAATAATCATTTGCAGGATTTGAGTTGCCGTTAGTATTGTACCATCTGCAAGTCTAGTTGACTTAATTATTAGATAATTTGCTATTATACAATCTTAAATAAAGCGACAAAATGTGTTTTTTTTTTACATTTTTATTCAATAACTTTACATTAAAAGTTGAACAAACAAGACTGCCGATCTAAACGTCTCATTACAAAAAATACCGTACGATTTAATAAATATCCTAGATATACAATTATATATATCATATTACAAAATTTACACGTTGAACAGTAAAATTCTTCACAAATCGCTTTAAGTGTATAATAATAATAATAATAATAATAGTAGTAGTAATAATAATAATAATAAAAAAAATTATAAGATCCCATCGAACTTCTTTTTTTTTGTTTGTTAAATAACAAGATTGCTTGCATGAGCCGCCTTCCACGTCCAATTTATATTTATTAAAATATAGATATTTCATTATATAATATTTCAATCAGTCTATTTGCTTACATAATTCATCCGAGTAAAAAAAAAAACAACAACAAAAAGCGACGGATCACACACGAGAAACAATAATCATTTGCCCGAAGGATAAACGAAAATCGGAAACGTCACAATCATAGTGAACACAACAACGACAAAAGGAAATGTTTCTTTTTTTTTTCTATAAAAATGTACCGCAAGGGAATCTTTTGTTGTGCATTTCGCACGGTGTTAAATGTTGTTAAATCATAATTACGTTACATCTTATACAACTGAAAGTATTTATATCTAGTTAAACGTTTCTCTCTGTCCGATGTGTCTATGTGTATGATTGAATCAATTGAATGTTAATATGTATACAGAAATCAATTAATGACTATTTCTGTAATGCTAAAATTAATCATGTTTCGCCAAATCCACGAATAGAATGAATAAAAACGTATGTTACAGGACTCGGGGGGGATGGGAGTTTTTTTTTTTCATAAAGGGGGATTGCAGGGATTAAGAGTTTAAGAAGAAATGGATTATTTGCTTCGGACCGTGTCTGCTCTTCTGTAGAACAGCAGATAGGGTACACGGGTGCCGTGAGGCTTAAGCACTTGCTCCTCTTGGACGGCGTTCACAGAGACATCGTCGTATCTTATCCATCTGGCGTATCCAACGTGGTAAGCGTCGGTGATGAAGTGTCCCTTCGTCGCTTCCTTTCCGTCGTGATAGACGACGGCAAATAATTTATATTGTTTCTCCTTTGGTTGATAATTCGTTTTCGAAGAGAGCAATTCTAATATTAAAAACAAAAAAGAATTAATATTCAAATAGTCTGTATCAGAAATATTATACTTACTAGAATCTATTTTTAGATCAACTGGAAACTCTAGTGCTTTGATGATTTTCGTGCATCCTTCAGGTTTGAAATCGAAACATTTTAAATGCAAGACCAGAACAACAGGCAACTCCTCGATGGTCACCTGTTGCCAAGCCTCGACCTCTTCGTTCGTCTTCGACGAGGTCACGCCTTCCAGCTGGTTTTTCGTCACGAGTGCTTCCAAAGCCTCGCAAACCGTGTTCACTTTCTCGATGTTCAATTGAAGGGTGAAGAAAGGTTGGATGTTATCCGTGATTTGATCGCCGGCTCTGTGCAGCCTCGAACGAATGTGACCACCGAATATATCGCTGATTGGTGTACGGGTCACTTCGGTGCGACGAGTCACGCAACCTTTGTTCTTCTTTCCGATAAGCTATTAAAAACAAACAATAAGTAAAAGCAGAATTGAAAATGATGTGCTTCAAATCACTCACTTGCCAATCCTCCTCATCGATTTCCTCGTGTCTTTCTATAACCGTGTTTGTTGGCATATCGTCTTCCACTAATTTCATTAACTGAAACAATTCCGAAAGTTATCAAACATTGAAAATATGATTATATCACCAAATTTACCTCCAACATCTCATCGTTTAATCCATTCAAGAGACAACCCAAGAATTCCTCAGCATCCTCTTGCCTTCCCTCCACAACAAAGGAATCGCTGCGCATACCATTCAACATCTTGTATATCCAATACGGTTCAAACGGTCTATCGCAATTAACCGGCGTGCTCTGCTCTTTCTTCTGCACCTTATTATCCACTCGTCTTGTAACCCTTTGGTTGGGCCTCAAATGTCTAAACTCGCGTACAAATCTGACCCTAAACCAAAAAAGATTAATCCAAATTCTTAAAAACATAAATCTCCACTTACATGTTATCAATAACTTGGGAATGTTTCCTAGTTTCCGTCGTGCTGATATTCATCGTTAACGCGCTCAAAAGATTATAAACTGGCGGGCAAGCGAGCATCGCTTGCAAAATGGAATTGATGTAACAGTAATTACTGTGATTGATCAACCCCCTCGGCTGTACGCTCGTTATGTTATGGTCTAATTTACGACTCGCCAAGATTTCTAGGAAAAAAAAAACAATTAAATAAATAAATTTTGCAATCAATTAATTAATGGAATTAAACTCACCAGCCATACGATAATAGTTGGGATCGTCGAATTGCGTAGATTTCATGTGGAAAATGTTCTTTGCATTGTTATTGTTCTGGTTGGGTTGGGGGAAAGGTGGAATATCACTTGGCTTGTTTGCATTTGCCAAACAGTTGTTGCTTGCAGCCTGCAAGGCGTTTCGATTAAACAGACTGGCCCATGACTTTGAACCATCTGATTTATCGGCTTGTGTTTCTGTAGCATTTCCGTTAGTTATATTTACATTATTTACATGATTTTCCACTTCACATTTGTGTTCATCTTTCTCAACCACTGGTCCGGGCTGCTGTGCAGGATATGTAACTGGATATTGTTTATTTACTATAATAGGTGCTGGAATTACGGGCACCACAACTGGGGCGTTCACAGCTACAGTTGGTGGTGTGTATTGTTGTTGTTGTTGTATGGTCGGTACAAAAGTAGTTGGGTAGATGGTTAAAGGTGGCTGATAATTGGGTGGTGGATATATGACAGGATTGATGTGATTGGGCAATGCTGCTGCATTGTGTGGGGTAAAAGAATTATGGCAGTTTGCCTGAAAGCCTGTTGCATGGACATTGGAAACTGAAAATATGAATACAATATATATATTATTAAACTTGTCCATAAAAAAAATAATTATGCATGTACAACTCACCTCTTTCTTTCACTGCCTTGTTCCATGGTCCTTTCACAGTATTATCTACTGTCTTCAAAGAACTAAGTATCCACTGCTTCTCAACCTCATCCACTCCACTCAAATCCAGAAACTGGATGTTTAACTAAGAAACAAACAAAACAATATCATTAAGTTGTTCTGGCACAGTCACTTCCAGCAAATCATTCAGCACTGAACAACTGCTTGCTAATTAAAATCAAGTATACTTACAATATCATAGTAAGCCATGATCACTTTTTGATGCACTTATCTTGTATCCATTTCTTCACTATTTACTCATTTTCAAAATGTGTTAGGGGTTAGGTTTTCACGTTTTCATCAAAGATGAAGTCGCTGTCGGCTTCCTGTCTTTCCCTTATGGCATTTGTCGAATATATAACAGATTTGGAAGATTCCATGGAATAGTATTTTCAGGTTCACCAACACTTACAATGTTACTAGTCCATACCAACCTTACCAATATTCAAATTCACAATATTTTGTCTTATTTATACATAGAGATGGAGCTGTAGTTCTTACAAAAGAAAAAGAAGTACATATTTGAAATATGTGCTTATTAATTACACTATACAAGATTTTGTTAACTAAATTAGAATTACATAACATATTAAACATGGGATTCCCATATTAATTAACATTAAAAAATGCTATAACATTTCTAATTTAATTGTAACAAATGTATATGTTTTAGTCCATTTTTTAAATTTTGTTAATACATTTATATTAAAGATGCTAAAACAATGTCAGAAAAATAATTGTAAAACTCTCATTTGTAATTTTTTAATATCCTTAAGAAGCCTATGAGTTGTAAAGACAATTTGTATAAGCAACAAAAAATACCTGAACAGGTGCAGAATCCTTTCTGATAATTGTAAAGTTTGCTAATAAAATATACTTTTGGGAAAACATATTTCTCTATTTCTTAAGAAAATTTCAAATAAGTTAAGTTTTTATTTTTAAAGTCTGTTTTTACAAAAAGTTACATTACAAAAACTGCAAAGATTTACCAAAAGTATTGTTGATAAAATTGTGAATATTGTTAGTTTTAAAGATTTATCGAATCTAAAACTATGTACGAAATGGAGAAAAGCGATAATTTTAAAATATTAACAGATTTAACACATTTTTTCTTGGACCATAGATCAGCATGCTACACATTTGTAAACACTAAAACTGTGAAAAATATACTTGACCTGAAATTGCACATATCGAAAATGTTGAATATATCCAATTTTTATTTACAATTTAAAGAACATTATTTACCAGAGACTGAAGATATACAATTACTAAAAGAAGGTGACGTTATTCGGTAAGAGTAAATAATTATATTATAGTTCTAATAATAATTAACTTTATTAATTTTCAGCGTGATTAAAATGGAAGATCAGCAAAGATCATCAAACCAAAATGAGTTCAATCCAACAGCAAACAGCACTTTATTGCATGCGAAAGAGCAGTTTAATGGAAGCCAAGATTTCCAAGAGAAAATATCATATTTTGAAAGAAAAACTCATACAGATGTCCATAGCGATGATCTTACAGATGACAAAACGTTTAAAAGCAAATTGAACAAGGTCTTGGATAAGCAAATAACGAAATGTAAAGAACAAATTAAAATGTCTACAAGCTACAACACTCCTATTAATAGGTTTAAATTGCAATGTGTTAAACCCAGAAACTTTAAGAGCTCTTACTCTACTATTTTTAAAAATGATGGACCTCAATACAGTTCTTCACTTCGACTCTATGATGTTACCATTGAAAAACCAAGTAGTAGCCTTCCGAAAAGAATGTGTACTTCTCTAACCATATCCAAGTTAGAAAACAAAGAACTATAAATTCATTTAGTGCTTTAATGTTTATTGAAATATAATGCTAGTATTATATTGTTATTGTAAAATGTAATTATTTATTTATATTAATTTGTTAGTTTATAATATATAGAGGACTCAATAATTGTTATATGTTGATGATAATAAAAGAAATTTGGTTACATTTGTAAAGTGTTTATTAAATTGCAATACATATTTAAATAATGTGCATAAGAATACTGTACAACTCTAAAAGTCAATCATTTACTATATAATTTATTGATAGCAAAATTCTAAATTTTCCTTCATCCAATATAATGGGACTATGTATTGTATTCGTTTGACATCAATATCGTGTTATCAGGGTTTGTGTATGATGATACATATCCCAGAACAATGCGGCTGTTGAATAATGTGAGCAGTGAGAATACGGCAAAGGCTACAACATCTGTAAAACATTAAGGATATAACAACTTACAACAACTTTTGGATTAACTTAAATTATTTGTTAAAGGATACATATCATTGATTCTTCCCACTTTTCGACCATGTAAAGTTCAGTGACTAGGGTGTATCTGAAATACCAGTAGGCAATGAACTTCCTGAGGGAATCAAACATGTTGGCGTTTCGGTTACACCCAAAATTAATCAAACAGTTATAGTCAACCAAACGCTTGCATCAATTCAATCAATTAACCAATAAGCAGAATCGGATTTGACAACTTGGACAGAAACGTCATCTGTCAAAGAAGCTGCAATCAACAGGTAGATTCAAATTAATTAAATATTTCAAAGCGTTTATTCTAAATGTTTGATAAAGTTAGAAGTATATTTGCGCATGGCGTGAACATTAAACATTCCTTATTAAAAGTATTGATATATCGAATCGTTTCTTATAGAATCGATGGTAAAAATTACTTGTGTTTTAGGTTGCAATCAGTTGTGCTGAGAATGGTTATGCTGTGTGGTTCATAACTCCACAAGAGATAAATTCGTTACCTGATAATCTTCCAATACCTGATACTGAAGTATCAAAGCTTCTAACGTTTCTGTGAGTACATTTGAATTAAATAATTGTAAACTTATATTTTTGGTAATTTTAGGTATTTAAAGGATTATTCAGATTTCTTAAGTATCTTGCATGGTATTCATGGTTGGAACAAGATCCCGAATATAATAATAGTTAATTCATTAAATGTTTATGTGAGAGAAGACAACAATGATTTTGTTTCAGCAGCTCACATTATATCAAATGTAATTTCTGCTGGGATGGTTTGTGCTAAGAAACACAAAGATAACAAAGCTATGGTCCTAATGGGATGCTCAAATATAGATTTCTATAAGAAATTCATCGATTTGCATTGCTCCGAAGTTTTCAACGCGGATTCTAATGATTTGGGTTTAATTGTAAATGGTTAGGTAACCAAATATACTTATAATTTAAATTCCGTTGCTAATTTCAAGTCTTATAGGATAGGATATTGTCAAGTTGGAAATGTCAATTTGACGTAAATTGTAAAACATCCTGTGGTTTTGTTGGAACGTTAATTACGCCTGTAAATTCAAAAATATGCTCTTCCTGGTGTTTGTGTAATCTGCAAGAGTGAAGACCCGCACCTCCGATGACATCGCTCCTGGAAAACGCAAAGGTTTCGCGATTATCAACAATTTATTTACACGTCATTTAAAGATGGTCCCTTCTGAACATATGAAGGGTCTATAATACTACAACTACGTTCCTAACAATGAGCACTAACTCCAAAACAAAAGAGATGTTTATATTGAGGGCTCTTGAGAAAATCCTTAATGACAGGGATATCAAACGTTCCAACCACTCATCCCTGAGGAAAGCCTGTGAGACTGCATTAGGTAATTAATTGCTTTAGCATAATTTTGTAATCGTTGCTCAACACATGCTTTTCTTGTAGATGAACTAAAGAAGGAATTGAACGAAGGGCAGAATGAGGAGAAGATATCAGATGCACTCCCTGCACCAAAAAGTGGGGATGCTAATGTCCTCACAACTGAAAAATATTTCCTGCCCTTTGAGTTAGCCTGTCAGAGCAGATCCACAAGAATTGTAGTCACAGCATTGGATTGCCTGCAAAAGCTGATAGCATATGGCCATTTGACTGCAAATGTCCCAGATTCTACAACCCCAGGAAAACTGTTGATTGATAGAATAGTTGAAACAATCTGTGCATGTTTCTCTGGTCCACAAACAGACGAGGGTAAGGATTGCATAATTATTAGAAAGTTAATGATAATTAGATTTCTAATTATGTAATAGTAGAACAAACATTGCATTGCTTGTAAATTCCAGGTATTCAGTTGCAAATCATCAAAGCCTTACTGACAGTTGTCACTAGTCAACATGTGGAAGTGCATGAGGGAACTGTGCTTTTGGCGGTACGCACGTGCTACAACATATTCCTGGCCAGTAAAAACCTGATAAACCAAACAACAGCGAGGGCGACCTTGACTCAAATGCTTAACGTAATATTTATGAGAATGGAAAATCAAGTTATCGAAGCCGAAGTGCAGATGGAAAATCGCCTCAACAAGTCGTTGAATGAGAGCGCCAAGTTTGAGGAAGTCGTCGAGGAAATGAGCAACGTCGAATTGGCCAAAGAGATAGTAGATGAGGTTGTGAAAAATGCTATTGCATTTGTGGAAGGCGAAAAGAATGGTGCAGTTGAATCAGCTGAGAGTGTTACCTGTTCTGTTCAAAGGTAAATCTTGAAACAGAAAATGTATACATTTACCATAACAATATCTTCTTGCAGGATACCATCTCAAGAGAGCGTTGATACACACAGTGAAAGTGATACAGCCATGACCGCCAAATTTGGACACATTCTTCAGAAGGACGCCTTCCTTGTGTTTCGCGCTCTTTGTAAACTATCCATGAAGCCTTTACCGGAAGGCACACCGGATCCCAAATCGCATGAACTCCGTTCGAAAATACTATCCCTCCATCTGCTGCTGTCCATTCTGCAGAACGCGGGTCCAGTCTTTCGGTCCAACGAGATGTTCATCACCGCAATAAAACAGTACTTATGCGTGGCTTTGTCCAAGAACGGTGTCAGTTCCATCCCGGAAGTCTTTGAGCTGTCGTTGGCCATCTTCTTGGCTTTACTGTCAAATTTCAAGATGCATTTGAAGATGCAGGTTGAGGTATTCTTCAAGGAAATATTTTTAAACATCTTGGAGACGTCGAGTTCATCGTTCGAACACAAATGGATGGTGATACAAGCACTGACGAGGATATGCGGAGACGCCCAAAGCATTGTAGATATCTACGTGAATTACGATTGCGATTTATCCGCTGCGAACCTTTTCGAACGGTTGGTCAATGATCTGTCGAAGATTGCCCAAGGAAGACACGCGCTGGAATTGGGCGCTTCTCCGAATCAAGAAAAGTCCATGAGAATTAGAGGCTTGGAATGTTTGGTTTCGATTTTGAAATGCATGGTAGAATGGAGCAAAGACTTATATGTAAATCCTAATTTACAGTCCACAGTTGGTGAGCAATTGGCGCCAAAAGAAAATGATACCACTTCACTGAAATCGCACGGTGGTTCAACCAGCAGTTTGCATTCCAGCGGGGGATCCAGCTCAGGTAACAAAGAAGTGCTGGATTCTCCGGAACAGTTGGAGGTTTTGAAGCATCAGAAGGAGGTTTGGGAAACTGGTATTGATCTGTTCAACAGGAAACCGAGAAAGGGCGTTTCGTTTCTGCAGGAACAGACTTTGCTTGGTACAGCGCACGTGGAAATTGCAAAGTGGTTGCAGTCCGAGGATCGCTTGGATAAAACTTTTATTGGAGACTTCTTGGGAGAGAATGACGATTTATGCAAGGAAGTGATGTACGCTTACGTTGACTTGATGAATTTTGCTAATATGGATATCGTGGCAGCTCTGCGGCACTTCTTGGACGGCTTCCGGTTACCTGGGGAGGCCCAAAAAATTGACAGGTTGATGGAGAAGTTTGCTAGCAGATATTGCGAATGCAATCCGAACAACGGCCTATTTGCAAGTGCGGATGTGGCGTACGTTCTAGGTTTTTCAATCATAATGTTGACCACCGACTTGCATTCGCCGCAGGTCAAGAACAAAATGACCAAGGAGCAGTACATTAAGTTGAACCGCGGTAATACCGATAGCAAAGATGTGCCGGAGGAGTATTTGTCGCAGATTTACGATGAAATCGCTGGACACGAAATCAAAATGAAGAATACCGTGAATAAGCCTGGCAAGCAGCAGATAAACAGCGAGAAGAGAAGAAAAGTGTTGTTCAATATGGAGATGGAGATGATTTCGTCAGCAGCAAAGAATCTGATGGAATCAGTGTCGCACGTGGAGTCACCATTTACCACAGCCAAACATTTGGAGCACGTACGGCCCATGTTCAAAATGGCATGGACTCCGTTCTTGGCCGCCTTCAGCGTGGGGTTGCAGGACTGCGACGATCCTGAAGTGGCGTCGCTCTGCTTGGATGGTATACGTTGTGCCATAAGGATAGCGTGCATATTCCACATGTCTTTGGAACGAGATGCTTACGTACAAGCACTTGCTAGATTTACTTTGCTCACTGCAAACTCACCCATCATGGATATGAAAGCGAAGAATATCGATACAATCAAAACACTGATTATGGTCGCGCACACGGATGGAAATTACCTTGGAACCAGTTGGTTGGACATCCTGAAGTGTATTTCTCAATTGGAATTGGCTCAATTAATCGGAACCGGAGTGAGACCGATATTCCTCTCAGGTTCCGGCCATAAACCGCCTGATGCTAGTTCCAAAGAGCACATTGGTCAAACTAGTTCGCAGAGCGTTGTCGTTGCCGTCGACAGAATATTCACTGGGTCCACGAGATTGGACGGTGAAGCAATCGTGGATTTCGTGAAGGCGTTATGTCAGGTTTCGCTGGATGAGTTAGCGTACAACGGTCATCCTAGAATGTTCTCTCTGCAAAAACTAGTGGAGATCTCCTATTACAACATGGGAAGGATCCGTTTGCAGTGGTCCAAAATTTGGCAGGTCCTCGGCGAGCACTTCAACACGGTGGGGTGTAATTCCAACGAGGAAATATCGTTTTTCGCCGTGGACAGCCTCAGGCAGCTGTCCATGAAATTCATAGAGAAGGGTGAATTCGCAAACTTCAATTTCCAGAAGGATTTCCTGCGACCCTTCGAGCATATCATGAAGAAGAATGTATCCCCTACCATACGGGATATGGTTGTGAGATGTATCGCCCAGATGGTTAACTCCCAGGCGAACAACATCAGATCTGGATGGAAGAACATCTTTTCCGTATTCCATTTGGCGGCAGGCGATCAAGAGGAGGCCATCGTCGAGTTAGCATTCCAAACGACAGGAAAGATAATAACGGAATTGTACGATAAGCAGTTCCACGCAATGATCGATTCATTCCAAGACGCTGTGAAATGCCTCTCCGAGTTTGCATGCAACGCGAGATTTCCAGATACAAGCATGGAGGCTATCCGACTCGTGAGGACTTGCGCTTTAAGTGTATACGCTTCTCCTCATCTCTTCGCTGAACATGCCGGAATGGAGAACGATATAGCTGTTGCTGAAGACGACAGGGTTTGGGTCCGAGGATGGTTCCCACTTCTGTTCTCTTTATCCTGCGTTGTTAACAGATGCAAATTGGACGTGAGAACGCGCGCTTTAACAGTATTATTCGAGATCGTGAAGACGTACGGCGATACCTTCTCTCCGCATTGGTGGAAGGACTTGTTCAAGGTCCTGTTCCGCATATTCGATAACATGAAATTACCCGAGCAGCACACAGAGAAAGCAGAATGGATGACTACAACATGCAATCACGCACTTTACGCTATTGTCGATGTCTTCACGCAATATTTCGATATGCTGGGACCGTTGCTGCTGGAGGAATTGTACTCGCAGCTGCATTGGTGCGTTCAACAGGAAAATGAGCAGTTGGCTCGATCAGGAACAAACTGCTTGGAAAATCTGGTCAACTCGAATGGGCAAAAGTTCACTGAGAACACCTGGGATAAGACCTGCCAATGCATCCTGGACATCTTCAACTCCACCGTTCCAAGTGCTTTACTCACTTGGAAACCGGACTCTATCCAGACGACAGCTATAATCGAGCAGAACGGTGAGATCGGCTCCAGAGGAATACTGAAAAGGACGAATCTGCACGATTCTCGAGGCGGCGAAAGCAACTTCTTCAACGGACTCATAATCAAAAGCGCAGTCCAATTGGAACTGATTCAAACCATTGACAACATCGTATTTTATCCGGCCACCTCGCGTAAAGAAGACGCAGAAACTCTGGCTTTGGCTGCTGCAGACATGGCTGGTAGCGGAAATCTCACCGAGTGCCAAAGAGAAGAGCAGGGAATGTACAGGGTTCTCAATTCCCCGCACCTAATACAACTCACTGAATGTCTGCTACAATCACATAGGTAAGAGATCAATCATGGAACTAATAATTAAATTAATTATTATTTCATTTTCAGATTTGCAAAGCAATTCAACATGGACCATGAGCAGAGAAACATCTTATGGAAAGGCGGTTACAAAGGATCGGTGAAACCGAATCTTTTGAAGCAGGAGACTCAAAGTTTAGCTTGTTTGCTGCGAATCCTTTTTAAGATGTACTGCGATGAGAGCCGTCGAGATCATTGGTCTGTGATCCAGGTGCGATTGATATCCGTTTGCCAGGAAGCTTTGGAGTACTTCTTGAAGCTACAGAGTGAGGCGCATCGCGAAACTTGGACTTCGCTGCTCCTTTTGGTCCTGACGAGGCTTCTGAAGATGCCAGACGATAGAGTAAATATCCAATTTCTATCTCAAACAATGAAATGTGAAAACACTGCTTTTTCGAACGTTTTAATTTCAATTTTTCAACTTTGAACGCGTGTTACAGCAATATGGAAAAGAGCA
>NW_017096074.1:0-16123 GCF_001412225.1 Nicrophorus vespilloides
GAGAATCTATACAGATGGCTCAATACGTAACACTCCGAAATCCGTCAAACACGGAATAGCCATTCCAGCGTCCAACATCTGCGAGTGCGGTAGATTGCCATCATCCTGCTCTATCTTCACAGCGGAATTATACGCAATCTGCAGAGCAGTGAACATCGCCTCCGTCATTCATGGTACAAGAAATGTCGTCATATTCTCTGACTCCCTGTCCTCCATCAGCAGCATCTTCAGTGAAAAAATCCAAATTAAGACCAATCCTTGGGTGGTAGAAGCCAGGAACTCCCTGAACAGACTAGCAGCCGGTGGAACTGTGTTGGATTCCGAGTCACCAGGGAATCGCAGGAAATGAGCAGGCGGACGAGGCCGCAAGAAAGGCCACTCCATCGACGACCCTTGGATATCAAGATCCCTCACACAGACTTCTTCTTCGATCATAGGCGGCTCGCATTGGCAGAGTGGCAAAGGAAGTTTGATAGTGATTGTGCAACAAAAGGGAAGTATTACCATCAGTTGAACAAAGTGATTGGAGTGAAACCTTGGTTCGTGGGTGCGGGCATCTTCAGGAAGTGTCAAGTGTCAACAATTGGCAGGCTCCGTTCTGGACATACTCTCGCTCCAATACATCTTCATAGAGTTGGACTATCTATCAGCGATCTATGCTCCTGAAGAGAGACAGGAACAGTCAACCACATCCTGTTTGGATGTCCAAACAACGCAGCATCTACTGTCCACCATCTCTTCCATGAACATCCAGTTGCCAACTTCCATAGACACTCTTTTAGCGGAAAATCGTCCTGAAATCTTTAAGGCTTTAGCCAATTTTGTATTGACCACGGATACTTCCTTATAAAATAACAGCCAATCATCACTAACAACCATTCCGAGGTCCCCTCAGCCGGGACCCCGATTCGTACTCCACCTATCCTCTAAACTCTCCACTACAATACATATTGCGATTGGCTAAATGGAAGAGGCTCCTCCTAGAGGGAGGTAGCAGGCGGAAGCAAAAAAAGAAAATAGAATTACTTGGCGTTAATATCGGCGCCGTGGTCCAATAGGAAGAGGGCGGTCGTCGAATCTTCCTTCATGATGGCTTGATGCAGCAGCGTTAAATCCTTTCCGTTTCTCACGTTAACATCCGCATCGCCGCGTATCAGGATGGGCACCAGCTCCATGTTACCCACTTGCAGCGACAGACTCAACGGGGTGTCGCCTTCCGAATCCCGAACGTTGAAATTAACGCTCGTCATTTTCTCGCTCGAATTGAACGCGATAAACGTTTCGATGCACGTCTTCGCATTGGCCAGAACGGCGTAATGGAGAGCGGCCCGCCTCGAAACGTTCGTAAGCACGTTCGGATTTGCACCCAGCTCCAGCAGTTTCGAGACGAAAGTCGAACTGTTCTTCGAGCACGCCGTATGCAGGATGCTCTCACCTTCCGCATTAGCATGATTGTAGTTCTGTGTGTGGTCCAGCAAGAAGAGGGCAGCATCGTTCGCACCATCCAAGAGCAACACCTGCAGAAGATTGTCGCAGGTGTCGCTGTAGACGGGATTAGACTGCACGTCGTGATCCAGTAAGCCGAGTGCATACGAATCCTCTCCGCACTCGTACTTCTTCATGGCATAATAGAGCGGCGTGTGCTCCTGGCTTGTGCGTAGATTGATATCCAAGGTCGGCTGCTTAAGGAGCAGCTCAAAGACGGGTCTGTTATCCGATATTATTGAGATATGAAGGGCGGTACTGAAATTTCCCATTCGTTATTTCAGATAGATACTTTTATTCGTTCACTTACTATCCATGTCTGTTTTGCCCGTTCAGATTCGCGTTTCTGTTGATCAACTTCTCTGCAATCTTGATGGCGTCTTCGATGTTGTTCGTTCCGGCAATTAGGTGAAGCGCCGACTCGTTTTCGTTGCGCGTAGTTAATGTCGCATCGCATTTGGACTCCAGCAGGAAGAGAGCGGAGAAAGAGTCGTCCTGCTTGATGGAGCGATGGAGAAGCGTCTCCCCTGCTGCATCCCTGATATCGATGTCGGCGTTGTGTTCCACCAAAGTCTTTGCGATGCTACCGTTGTGACACCGAAGTGCCATGTCCAAGGGAAGTTCTCCATTTGGACTCCACACGTTCACAATATCCGACAACTAGAAATATTAAATGTCATCATCAGTTCATCATGTAACTTCTCACCTAATCATATTACGTTTATATATTATTAGTTTACGTTTTACTGTCTGAAATTCTTCACTTGATACATTAAGGGCGTCGGAAATCGAAAAAGTTTGGGAACCTCTCGTTTAATATAAGCAACCATTAAATTATTTCATAGTTGGTAATTTTGAATTTTTTAAATTTTCAAGTCAAACCTTCTCTTCGATATTAATAATTGAGGATCTCTTAAAAATGAAGAGAAAGTTGAAAAGGAAGAGGATTTGCTGTTAAACTACTGTTCGTTCTTTCACTACAAAAGGTAATATAAGATAATTTTGTTGAAAATTTGCTACAACTTTTGTAAACCTCAAATTTTAACAAATTACAAATTTAGCAGCAATAATAGCAATTTGTTCTAAACATCCAGCTGCAATCACATCTTTTTAAATGTTGATTTCAATGACCAGATGTTTCTTGCTATGACTAATGCGACACATTATCACAAAATACCCATCTGAATTGTATGAAAAGTATTTGCAAAAGCCTAGAGAAGAATCAAAAGTTATTACTTTAATTAAAACTCGACTTTTTAAAAAATATTGACGACTGAATTTTGCTTTTAGTGATGAATAGATAAGAGAAAGTAAAGAGGATTTTAAGTCCCAACTACTGTTCGTTCTTTCACTATTAAAGGAAATTGTAATTTTCAAGTCCTAAGAAAATATGGTTTCAAAATTTCCGAGTTGTACATATTTTTGTAAATAAATGAGGAAAATACTTTTAAATTATTTAATGAAAATCAATTATTTGTCATCAACCAGAGACATATACAGTGGAACCTCGTTTAACGAACAATTTGCTTAACGAGCAAAATAAATTTTAAGAAAAATGACTCACTTAACGAGTGACAATGATTGCGCGTCTTCTACATCATTTTAAAAAAAAACTTTTGTACACACATTTTGTGTATTTTTGAATGTGTGGAACGGATTAAACTCATTAAGCGAGGTTCCACTATATAATAAATAACTTAGAAACGTTCGTTTTACGAACAGATGATTGTTATGATTATAAATCGGCAAATTGTAAAACCTTGAACTAATTGAAATTGTAATTAATCGCATGCCGTGTGATGAATACGTTTCTTTCTTCTTGCTATTAACATTATTGTCATACAAACTCGAATATAAATATATCAAATTCTCATATAGTATAATATTCCATGTGACCTACATAAAGCAACATTATCGTGTCTACTGAATAGCTAAATAACAAACTTATTTATATTTTTGGAAAGTACGAAAATACTTTGGAAATTATCTACTTCTACTTCTACTTTAGAATGTAATTCAGTAATCAGTTTAAAAGTTATATAACCTTATAAAAACCAATTGTATTTATGTATTATTATTAATAAATCTAATCCGAAACAACGTAAAGTAATGAACTCATCGGACACAGCAAGAAAAAACATTGTCGGTCATTGAGACACGCATTAAAAGTCCGTTGAATAACTGTTACATATAATGAGTACAATTGTTTAAACTTGTTTACGACGATGTAGCGAATATGGTGTTGTTTTATGCTCGAATTACTTTGAAAATCGGTCAACTACCTGAAAGGCGCCATCCAAACAACCTTTTCAGACAATTCGCAACATAGAGAAGAAAGTTCTCATTGTATGAAAGAAGATTAATAGATTGTTTATTGTAGATTGAAAAGTCGTTGGCGTAACAAGATATAAACAGTTGTTTATTAATAATTTCTGCAAGTCTGAATCACGAGTTTCCAAGAAGCATGCGACGCGGCGCCCGGTATTTTTAGTGCGCGCGTTTTTTTCTTTTCTTCTCTTCTCTTATGTATCTGTCTCCTCTCTGCCTCATGTCGTAAACCGGTTCAATTGGAAGCAGAACCGTTACGTGCCGAAGAATGTTACAAAGCAAACTGTAATTGCGAAGAATTGCGACTAAATGCTGATACTAGATGCTTCAGATGGATACAGACAAGAGGTGTATGATGATAATGCTGAGGTCAACGTTGACGTATATATAGATGTATATATGCGAAGGAGGGGGGCGATGAAGAAGGAGAGGAGTGAAAAAAATATAGGGGGCTTCGTAATATGCGTGAGGCTAAAAGCCTCCCGACCGACAATACCAGACACCCGACTCTATACAACAGCTGATTCAGTTGGCCAACGAACATGAAAGTGGAAGCAACAAATGTGCCTTAGCCTGTTGTACGACGAAACGAATTATCTGTGAGCATGTGAAGAAGAAGCCTCCTTCTCCTCCACCACCACACGAGTGCATCGAACTGGATTATCATCATCATCATCAATGAACTACCCACCGTGAGCAGACGATAGATCAAGGAATGCCACGCGCGTGATTGACGTTGTTTTTTTTTGTTGTTGCAATTTTAATAAACAATCTCTGAAGAATCGAAGGAGAAGATAATAATGATGATGATGATGAAAAGCGCGACGGCATCCCCTGCCACGCTGATCCTTCTGGCGGCGTTTGCCCTGGTCGCAAGTAAGACAAAACCTTTTGAATGAATGAATAACTAAGTAAGTCGAGGGTGGGTTTTTTCGACGACGGAAGACCGGTCGCATCCCCCACGTTGATTCACTTTGTTGCCATGGCGACGTACACGTAATTTCCATTGGTCGAAGACACACGCACGCCCGCTCCGATCCGATCCCATTTGGGCAGAATTAGAAACAACGAAAAACAATTTTGTCGCAAATTCGGAAATTGTATTACGTAATCGTTTCCGCCCAAATGTTATGTAAATTATGCCGAATCGTTAATGATGATGAAAGTGAAAGGTCAGTGGCCCGAATTGGTTCGATCCAATATTTCATTTATTCTACTGCTTTAGAGATTATTGTAGATTTATTAAGAAATAAATTGATAATTTTCAAAGATAAAACATATATTAGTTTAGATAAAATATACATTTTTTACAACAAAAAGAAAATGACATAATACAATAGTTAAATTTTAAAGTGAACAAAAATTGGAAATGAAATTAGTTTGAAAACAATAGCCACTAAATATCTAATAGAATTCGGAATTGTTTGAGTCATATTATTGATCTAGGAAGTAATAAAAGCAAAATAAACTAATTTAACTTTATATTTAAGTTTAATTTAATATTTCCTAAAGCAATACTTTTAGAATTCCCAATTATGATTTGAAAAACTGGATGATTTATTGTCAGGAAGAAAACAATAGCCACTAAATATCTAATAGAATTCGGAATTGTTTGAGTCATATTATTGATCTAGGATAGTGATAAAAGCAAAACAAAAGTTAAGATCTATCGAACTTTCCTAATTTAACTTTAAGTTTAATTTAATATTTCCTAAAGCAATACTTTTAGAATTCCCGATTATGATTTGAAAAACTGGATGATTTATTGTCAGGAAGTAGTTGTTAACTAACGATCGGTTAATTCTAAAGTGGACGTTAGATTTGCGTTGTGTACTTTTATAGATAAAATGACTTAGGTAAGCGGTAATGATAGTTAATGGACGTTTTAATTGCGTCTTTCGATATTTAAACTGAATCAGCGCTGAAACGAAGGTAGCTTGTGCGAGATGAAAAGTGAAAGGTGTCTGCAATTACATAAATAATAACTGCACTAGATTGAATTTTGTTTGAGAAGGTGGATTCAGGAAACGAAATGAAGTACAAGCCCTACCCGCATCTGACTTCCTTTTTAGTGAACGAAGAAGACATCGAAGAAGAGACTAATCCGTGCGTTGTTATCATTATGAATGGGACGTGGCGATGCCATAACAAAAAGGGACGTACGTGCTCAACAATTTGTTGCGAGTGTGAACGACCGAAAATGCTTCGAAAAGTCTCTAATCCAAACAACGCTTCCTCCTATTTAGAACTGATTACGATTACACACATCCTCATTATCGCACCGAAACTAACCGCATTCAAATGAGTATATCGCTGCGTAACATCAACAACAACGACGACGAACTGAAGAAGGAAAAGGAATAAAGAAAGTTTCAAGCAAATAAAGAAATTTTCTGGTGAAGCCAAGCGGTTTTCACGTAACCGCAGACCCAATTTCGAAGTGTAACAGTAAAACTAAATCCTTTGGTTTGCTGTTACGCAACAATCATCGCCCATTTAATCGAAGAATAAAACTAATTGTTGATGTATTAATTGAAAGCAAGGCCGAGAATGTTAAACTGTTACATCTTATGTTTTATAATATAAAGATAGATTGAGAGAGAGAATAATTGAGAATTTTGTGAATGAGGTCGTAGACTTTTTGGCTAAGATTCAAAGGCGAATCTAAATAAACTTTGGTTATCGAAATTTTAAATGCGTAACAGTTTGTTTATTTATACACACGCACACAAACATCAAGGACTGGAAAAAATTTAAGTCTGTGCAAACTGGTTTAATTGTTTGCGCGATAATCGAGATCGGAATAAGAGGAGAACAAACGAGATTAATAATTGTAAATGGTAAGAAAATCCGAGAAAGGAAAATAATCAGATCGAAAAGCGTGCGTGACAAGGCCAAGAAGTTGTCCAGCGAATGGTGGTGTTGTGGCTAATTTACAAATTGATAACGAGTGTTTCAATATCGTTTTGGTGTGTTCGTATGGACAATGTTGATGCGAGAAGAGAGGAAAGTTGATGAGAAAAATCGAAACAGGAAGCGATGCGATTCGACTATCGAGTGAGTGGCCTTCCGAATTACGAACACACAACACAAAGAGCGGAATCCTCGACCGCCCACGCGCGTCGACAACAACACCAAAAGTGTTGAACAATGATGCCTAAATGATGCCCTATCTGTAAGGAAGTGCGATGAGCAATGTTATTGGAAATTGTCAACGTGACCATTTGCAAACTCATTGTTATGACTTACTAAAGCAGACAATATACAAATAATAATTTACTACTTAGTTGTATAATTAATGATATTTATGTAAATATCAATTATTTTAATTTTAGACTATTTCATTTTATCAAACAACTAACGAGTTTAATCCGTTCAAAAATTTCCGGATTTTTACTCTTATATTGAAACGTATACAAAACATACACATAATATGTGTACACAAGTTTTAAAAATGATCTAGCAGGCGCGCATTCCGGGACGAGTGACAATCGTTATGCGAGGTTCCTCTGTATATATATTTCAAATACTTATTCGTAATTATCAGTTTTATAAATAATTCATTTTAAATGGTTTCATGTTATTCTAAATATATTTTAAACACGTACTTAAAATACTGATTATAAATTTTATCAGCTCTCTACGTAAATTTTATTTCAAATGATCTAACCTTAAGATCAGAGAGTTGAACCGAAATTAATTTCGTTCCAGATTCGGTTACGGTTCGTCTAAAAATTTCGGTTCTGTAACCGGTTGAAATAAAAATTTAAAAACGAAAAACCATCTAAAAGCAGACATGAAAGAAAGCGATTATGAATTAATATAATGAAAAAGTAATTGAACCGACATTAAAATTTCGTTCCGGTTTCGATTTTTCGTTCCGGTTACAGTTCAGTTAAAAATTCCGGTTAATTTCTGTTTACGGTTCGACTCTGCCCAAAATGAAAACCTGAATATTTACACACACAATTTTCATTAGCTTAAGGGTTTATTTTTTCATATTCACTTAAATAAAGTAGAGAAATTGAAACATCTTATTAAATAAATAAGTGATTTCAATAAACGTTTCATGAAGTAAACAGAAGAATTTAAGAAAGATTTACATTTAGTTTTAGTCATTCAATTCTTTATAGACTTTATGACCCATTACATGATAACTGCAGTATATTCCATCATTTCCATTGTGACTATCTACATTTTCCTATCAGCATTTCCTTTACATATTTTTTTGTTTTTTTTGTTTCGGTGAAATAACGAGAAAATGATGAAATGCAAAAGGACTTAAATGTTACTGACAACAAAATTTAAATTGTTTTTTTTTTCGATACAGAATGTAACACATTTTATTTTTAATTATCATTTTATCAACGGTCTGTGTACAAACGTAAACTTCATTTTATTTGTTAATGTTATACCGAATGAAACCTTGAACCACAAATATTTACACAAAATAATGTTTGGATTTCCTAAATATTAGTAATATCATAGATCACTTCATGGAAATCGTTACAATTTAACTTTGATAAAATGTTGCGCAAAATAAAACTCACACTCGTTCTATATATAAATTGTAAAAACTTCTTATTTCATTGCTTGTACAAACAAACAAAAAAAAGAAACATACATTTGCAGATCAAATTAGTATGTGCATACGTTTTCGAATTGGATTTTCAAGGAATGAGAATAGTCATAACGCAAATGAGTTCTTCTCAATTCTCATTTTGAATCATTGGCACGTAAAAATGCATCATGCAATTGTTCGGAAATGCAAAACGAACGAGTGTAATTGGTTCAACGTTAATGAGCGTCATTAAAATAAATACTAATAGATTGCACCACCTCCGCGAACGCTGTTTTTTTTTATTTTAAGCATATCTGAAAAAAAAATGTTTTCCTGACCTCAGCTTTCGCCAATTTATTTATTTTAATAACACTCAGCAATTACGATCGTTTCCCTTTTTACGTGCAGCTATTTTTCCATTCCCTTCATTCGTGCACGGCTGTAATTCGAATTTTTTCTATCCCTCGGAGGTTGGTTTAATTGCATGACGGCGCGAAAGTGGGTCGCCCGGCCCGGACACCGCCTCCTCCTCCTCCTCCTCTTTTCCCCCTTCAGCCGCCCAATTCGAAACGTGCGAACGAGCACGAAATTCTTTTGAGGGAGAGAGGTCAAAACGCGAATTGTGGCTAAATATAGCACGATTTAATTAATTAATTAATTATCTCACCTCGACGCTGAAACAGCATTATTTCATATGACGAAATTCGCTGTAATGTATTTTGCATGTACTTTTATAATTTACTCGCTTGTTCCATTCCCATTTTATTATTCAACTGGGCGTTGCGCAACTTGCGATTGGACGATTGTTATCGTGTAAACATTTTTTTAGACACGCTCCAGTTGTGGGAATTATAAATAACACATAATCATAGTCTTTCGTCCTTTGGTATTGATTTGCAACTTGAATGCTGAGTTTTTTGTTTCGATCTGTTCGCAGCGTTACCATCGGCTGAGGGCGTTCTGAAGTGCTTCAGATGCACCGTGACTCCGCCCTCTGCGTTCTCGAACGAACCGGAACGCCTCTGCTCAAAATTCGACTACTCGGATAGGTACATCGTCGAGTGTCCATACTCGACGCTCTGCATGAAGAAGCATTTTACAGTGAATCTAACAGGTACAATCAATAATAAACAATAATTGCTGATGCTAATAATATTGATGTTTCCAGTGCCCATCAACGGCACGGTTCGCGATTGCGCCAAGCAACGCTACGACTACCAAGACTTCGTCAACGGGAAATGGCAATTGGAAGTGGCGATCGAGGAGCCCTACGAGGAAGGCTGCACGAAGGCCGACGATAAAGGCTATCGGTCGTCCTCGTCGACGTTCTGCTATTGCCGAGGCGACCTCTGCAACTCCGCCCCCAAAACAGAGAACCACGCCTTCGTCGCTACTCTCACAATCGCTGTGATCTTTACATTCAAATATCCTTTCAGGATACTTTAAATCCCTATAATTTTATATATATATATATATACTGTACTATGATATATTTGATTTGATTTTTATTTTTAAACGAATCACTCTTTCTTTCAATTATTTTAATATGTACTATGACAAATATATTAGGCAACCAAATCTACTCTCTTTAAAAATATACTTTATACAAATTTTCCTCCCATCGTTTCTCTTGATCCAAATAAATACATTTATACATACATTATACATATGTGCAAGAACTAGTACTAGAATTGTATATTGTAAACTGAAACTCACCCGTGACGCATTCTCGACTAAGCAGAGAAAAACGACATCTTCCCTCTGAAGACGGACGGCTGAATGAAGAGGTAATTGCGTCTTGTTCTTCAACATTTTATAAAGCAACGGTCCAGACATGTGCTCGAAATCCGAACTGTTCAAATCGTTCCAATGCGTGGAGATCAACCCTGAGCAATATTCCCTCAAGTTTTTCGCTTCGATTTCCTCCGCCACCGAATAAAACTTAACGCAGCTCCTTATATCCACATTATTGATGAGGATCTGCTCGCAGCTCTCCACCAGAACGCCGAGCTTAAACTGATGCGCTTGCCTGATTATCTTCAACGTGAGATTGTTGTCCATGAAATGAATTTCATTGGTGTACAGCCACTTGACGATGTTCTCGGCCACATCGCTTTCCATGTGGCTCCAATCCAATCGAGTTCCTTTCAGGGACTCCTCATTGAAGATCTCCGAGCGTGCACTCAAAACCAGCTTGTGACATGCAATCGACTTATCTTTCAGGTTGATCTCCACATCGCTGTAGGTTTTCGAATCGTACAGACTGGCCACAGTGTTCAGCAGACGGGCAGCGAATGTGCTCTCATCCTCTATCCCATCAATGCCATTGCTTGCAGAGATATTGTAATATTTCTTCTCGATTTCGTTGTACTTGCTTTGGAGCTTCGAGTATTGGTCTTTCAGCAGAGACAAGTGTTGCTGCAGCTTGTTGACCTCAGTTTGTGCTGAAAAATTCAAACGAAAATCCAGTTAGCTGATGAGAAAATGCGTTTATCTAATGTTTTACCCATTATCGACGTTAATAATGGCACAATTGCATTCAATTAGAAACGGCTTTTCAAAAGTACGCCCCGAATTTATAACCACAAATTACTGCTACTTTGACAGCTGTCAAAATATAGATTAATTAAGTCGCAAGTAGGTGGTGAATTAATTTTGTTAACAACAACAACAACCACAAATATATATATATATGTATAGTTATTTAGTTATGCAACAAAACGAACAAAGTTAGAAGCAACTTTTGTTTTCAATTTAGGTGCATTGCAAGATTGATAACATATACGGTTTATCTTCAATAATTGGACGAGAATTGTGTTGATTAGGGAGATGTTTATTGTTAGATGTTTATTAAGTGAAGACGCTTCTAGTATTTTCTAATATTCTACAAGAAAAACCCTAAACTGATGTTTGACAGTTAGACAAATCGGTCAGCTGTTTTTGTTTTGTTTCTGTTCGTAGACAAAAAAAAGCCACCTGTTCTTTTTCTTTGTCCGTGATAGAAATATTAAAATTTGAATATCAGCTTAGAGTTATGTGATTTTTTTTAATTGATCGATTGGGCATAATAATGGCAATGTCCAAAGATTGGGAACATCCTTGGACTATTGAGGAAATAGTTGAGAATGCACCAAATTGGAATTTGGCAGGAGATGCAGGTTTACTGAGGCACTTGGAACAATTCTCTGAGGTAAGATGTTACATGCACAATATTTGTCTTCATCTAATCTATTTTCTGCGTGTGTAGAATTTATTTAAGAGAGCTGGAGAAGTGAATGGATCCCTCGATGAGCTCTTGGATAATCTGGACAAGACTGCTATTAATTTAGACTTGGTGAAGAACCAATTTTTGAGTCTGCAAAATACCCAGTTCATTGAAAGTCGTGTTTACGAAGATGATGAGGTTCTGGATTCCAAGAAGGAAGATGTTACCAACGTAGTATATTTTATTATTGCAATGTTATTATGCTTTGAATGCTAATATTTGTAGGTTGAGAAGAAAGTGTTGGATGAAGAGAAAAAGAAAAACATTACAAATGCAGTGTTGAAGGGTATTGAACTGCTTGATGAATATTACGATAAAGTGACTGTCGATGGAAGTGACAGTGAGGATGATGTTGATGGTGTCAGGTATGAAAAAACAATAAATTTCAGATTCAATTCTAATTTCAGTGTTAATTTCAGTTATGTTTTGCAACCAAAGAATCCCTATTTGCAAAGACCGTTGCCTTACGTGATTGGTACCGAGCAATGGTACAAGAATTGGCACGTGGGACTAGAGGATTCGTCGAGTGAAGAGGAAGCCGAAGAACCGGATAAATTTAGCGATACCGATTCTGAGAGCAATTTACCGATCGCTGACCGTCGCAGAATCGAAAGTACAAGCGATTCCGGAACGGACGTTTCTTTAAATCACAGTAAACCTCAAGCCGTGATCAATGATACCGATTCAAGTGGCACCGATAATTCCATTCCAGTTAAGGTAATTTCTTCAATTACTTTCTGTAGAAAAATTTAAGAGAATTTGTAATTATTGTAGATGCCTCCGTCCAGTCAAAGTTTTGCCGATCAGCTTGCCGCGCGTCTCGGAAATATCGCTGTTGAGAGCACCAAAGAACTTGAAGTTAACAGACGACCCATCAACATTCCGAAACCGCAAGGTAAATAATCTGTTTTTGGGCGCAAAGACTATAGTAATTTTTTGTTAAATTTATTAGTTGGTCTATTCACAAACGAGCCTCCACCTTTGGAAGAATCCGAAGACGACGAGGATAAGCAAGGGATGTTTTCTGGAGGCAAAGATCTGTTCCAGAACGAGGATGTATCGTTCTGGGGTCAAAAGAATCCTCCGCAATACGACGAACCGAAGAAGAAAACGCGAGGTTTATTCGATGAAAGCGACGATGAAGAAGCATTTACGAGTTCTAATCAGACGCAGCCAAATTCGTTCCTGAAACCGTACACCAACAACACTTTGGCGTCGAGCTTCCTCAGTAATGAACCGCCTGAAATCATCGAGGCACCAAAAACTAAGAAGGTAATTGCAAATATTGAACTGAACATGAATTCACAAATAATTTGTTTAGGAGCCATCAGCTGGTATTATCGGAAGAAACAGTACGTTAGCTGGAATTCTACCCAAGCGAACCGATAGCAGTTCCGAAGAAGAAGTAATTATTGAATCAAGTAAATCTATAGTTGAAGATAAAACTGCGGTCAAGAGTGTTTCGAAGAAACCAAGCTTATTCGATGATGCGGATGATTTGTTCAAAGATGATCTCTTCTCCGATGTTAAGACTTTCTCAGATAAGAAGAAACTCAGCTTGTTCGACAATGATGATGATGATGAGGCAGAGGAGTCGTTTCCGAAGATCGAGAAGAGGAAAGAGAACTTATTCGATAGCGACGAAGATATATTCACCAGTTCGAAGGTGGAACAGGAGAGAGATCATGTGAAAAGGACGTTCGTGCCGAGTTTATTCGACGATGCTCCTCCAGATTTGGACGATTGGGACACGAAATCCGATAACAACGATCTTGACGATGATGACATTTATGATACCAAAAAAGAAGTCGATCAAAATCAGAAGAAATTCTCATTATTTGATGATGAACCACCGGATTTTGATTTCGTTCCGAAGAATGCGTCTATCTTTGACGATACAGATGATGCGAAAATAAAAAGTGGCGGTTTGTTCGATGATGATTTGGACTTTAAAAAAGCCAATAATAAAATGGAAATTAACTTGTTCAGTGATGATGATTTGGAGAAAAACCGGTTGTTCGAAGATAAAAATGTGAACTTATTCGATGACAAAGAGGAGGAAATTCCAAGCGTCGATGATCAAAACAAGACTAACGATATTCCTAGTGTGATTGCGGAGGATTGTAGAGAATCTGACGTTGTTTCAGAAGTTAATAAAGAAATTACTGTCGAAGTAGATACAAAACCGAATAATCAAAGAATAACAAAAAAGAAAATTAGTTTGTTTGATGATGATCTTGAGACTGAGGATTTGTTTGCTAAGGTAATTGATAATGAAGAAACAAAGAAAGATATCGTGAAGAATCAAGATGATGTAAAAAGTGTTGAAAATAATAATTCAAAGTTAACGAATAAACCGATTGTTATTGGAAGAAAGAACACTTTAGCTGGAGCTTTGCCTAAACGTATGGATAGCAGTTCCGATGATGATTTGTTATTTTCCAATGCTGAAGTTCGTGGAAAAGCGAAGAGCGTCGATTTATTCGACAGTGAAAAGGTTGATGATGAAGATAAATTGTCTGAATCGTTGCCTAATGATGATTTCTTTTCTGCGGTAACGGATCATGAAGAAAACAATCTGCAGGATTGTAAAGAAACAAAGAGTATTGATTTGTTTGGCAGTGAAAAGAAGGACATTGAAAATCCTAAGATTGAAGGAAATAATACGTTGTCGAAGCCAATGGATAATAGTTCTGATGATGATTTGTTTTCTTCAGCAATAGATCATGAAGAAACCAATTTGCTTGATGATACACAGCGGGATCAGAACAAGTCGAAGGAAGTTGATTTATTACAAAATAATGAAGAAGCTAAGTTAACAAATAAACCGATCGTTCTGCCAAGAAAAGTTGCTAAGATGAAGGAAAACCTTTCGGAGGATTCGAGCAGAAAACCGGAAGAAAAAGTTTTACCGTCGAAACTGAAGCACAATCTGAACATCAATGTTGCTGCATTGATGCCAGGTGCGTCCCTGCCTAAGAGTTTCATGGTAAAATCCCATAGTCTCGAAGATGCTAAGGTGGAGCAGCCGTTAATCGTTCACGCTCAGAGCAATAAAGATGTGCGATTACCGGAGGATGCGCCAGAGGATAACCTGCTTCCGAGCATCACGAAGAGCAGGGCTCGAATTGCGGTGAAGAGGAAACCGTCGACGAGACGCGGTCGTCAGGAGTCGATACGAAGGAACCGCGAGAGAAGCGAGGACAGAATCGAGGACACGAAGAACAACAACGTCGAGAGGAATTTGGATTTCCTAAACAGAAATGCGACTCAAAGCGAGATCAGCCAGATCGGAGACGAAGATAAAAACGAGAGGAGCAAACCTGATGGAGGTAACGAGAAGGGACCAGTCGAATATGAAGATTTCTTGAACGATAGTTACTCTGGAGGCATTCACAGACAAGTGGAAATGCCGCCTAAAGCCACGTCCTCGCTGAAGAAGGAAGAGCCGAAAAAGAAAGAAACGCTGAAAAAGGAAGCGCCGAAGAAGATGAAAGGACTCTTCGATGACGACGACATCGATATATTCGCCGATTTGAAGAAGACGTCCTCAGCGAAACGTAAGAAACCCAAAGGACTGTTCGACGACGACGACGAAGATGATATCTTTGGAAACGTCAGCGAAGTGTCCTCCGCGTCCACATCAAAGAAACCAGTAAAATCGAACTCGCTTTTCGACGATGTCAGCGACGATAACGACGATATTTTCAGCACGAAAAGAACTGCTTCGGTAAAACCCACAAAACCCGCGGAGAAGAAGCGGATCAGCAAAACCGTTCCTCTCACGAAGAGCTCAGACGATGGAAAGATCCTGGACGATCCTCTAGATTTATTTACGAATCAATGATACTGTTACTCTCATCGCAATTGTTATGATACACTTTTAGAAGTTAAAGAAATTATGTTATTTTTGAGATTTGTTTTTTTTTAATTATTGATTTGTTACGTTTATGCAGAAGTATTTATTAAATGTAATTATACATTGCAATTATCAAACCGTTTTCCTTCATTTATTCTACATTATTTTTAATTATCTCGGTTTTCGCAAAAAAGTGAAGAAAACAAATTACTTTGATTGATGATGATTACAGGTATGTGTGGCAGCTGCGATCTTTGGAACGATCGCATTATAATATAAGTTGCTTCGTGCATACAAATTGATCAAAACATTTTTATTGCAACATGAGATTGTTTCTGTTCGTTTCTTGTCTCCAATTGGCTGCTCAAGCCATGGATCTTCGTGAGTTCGCAAGAAAATAACTTTTTTTTTTGTTTGATTACTTGAAAATTCTTGCAGCTTCCGAATTGTTGATATGCAAGAAGGGTGATACTGACTGCATTGCTAAATCCATCAAATCCGCTCTTTTACTTTTGAAAAATGGTAAATTTATTTGTTTTTATTATTCAATTCATCAGCTGTTAACTTTGTCTGAACTTTAGGTAGAAAGGATTTGGGTATACCACCAATTGATCCCATCCATTTA
>NW_017096074.1:16131-26477 GCF_001412225.1 Nicrophorus vespilloides
CGATTTGGAGCAAACGTACAAACCGATCGATCTTTTCGGTATACCCGCGTCTACAATACTTGATGGATCGTAAGTATTTGAGCTTAACAAATATAAACATTACAAATTGATTAATGTATTTGATAGCATCGATTTGGATAATGGTAATTGTGAAATAACAATGAATGCAGTCTCTCCGCATTTGGAACTGATCGGTCAATACAAGTTCACCGGAAAACTGCTCCTTTTCCAAATAAACGGCTTCGGAAGATGCAACATCACCTTGAGTAAGTTTCAAACATGTTCGAAGCAAATGTTAATTCTGATTCAATCATTTCCAGTTAATTTGCACACCAAACACACTATGAAGTGCGAACAGTTCGACGTTGACGGTGAAGAGCATCTGAGGGTGACCGATTATGAATTGGACATGAATCCGGAAAAAGTCGTGTACGACTTTGAAAATATGGTCGACGGGAATCGAGCTATAAGCGATGAAGTCCTCAAAGTGATGAACGAAAACAATCTGGATGTTTACGCAGGGATCAAGAAGGATTACGATAGGACTTTCGCAGAAATCTATAAACATATTACGAACACAATCTTGAACAATATTCCCATCAAAAAACTATTCTTGCTATGATTTATGATGAATTGTTCTTGAAAAATGTCTGTTAGACTTGTTACATGTTTAGTTAATTGTTAAGTAGTGTCAGTTGACTCATATTGAAAGTGTTGTTGTTTATATCAATTTATTATAAAGAGTGAAGATAAAGCTTGTAAAGGATTTCGTAAATGAACTGGGAAACATCAGTATCAAATTCGGATCAATACAGTTAACGTGCTTAAAAAAAAAGTACTTGAAAATAAAAACGTTGGATTCTCTCTTCAGCAAATTCAATTAATATCCATATCGGCGTCATCTGAAACTAACGTAAATTAAATACGAATATATATATATAAAATAAATGAATCTACGCACCACTGCTCTCATTAAACATAAACTCTTGCTGGTACTCCTTCAGGAACTGAACGGAACGTCCCTCGTCGAAGAATAGCTCGTACGCTCTTTTAATGTCCTCCACTTCGACTTCGGGCGCTTTTCGTTTTCTCGAAATCAGACTGGAAGTCGTTATGAGTTGGATTCCGTATCGCAGGGAAGTCTCCAAAGCGATTTTCGTCAATACCGTTAACGCGTCGTCGGATAATTGGCAGTCCTCCTCTTCGCATCGAATGCTAAAAATTGAATAATTAATTCGTTATGTATTAATGTAAAATGTTAAAAATTACCTCAATATTTCTTTAAGCTCTTTCTCTTCGTAAGGTGTGGTGGGAACGATGATCAAACGGTCCAACAAATCCAAAGGTATTCCGTGCGGAGATTTGTAATTTGTCCCTCTGATACGAGTGACGCCCCTGTTCGTAGCCATCATCACAATTGGAGCCATCTCATTTTCCAATGCTCTATTTAGATAAGAGAAACATTCAATATCCAACATATGCACCTGAAACCATAAGACTTTTATAATACAGTTATTGGATTACAAATTAGTTTTACCTCATCAATGAACAAAACTCCAGGTATAATTTCAGCTTTACCCTCTTCTCGCCATTCTGCCACTTTGCCATTTATTTGCTCTCTCACCTCTGGTTTTATTTCACCCGTATCACCTGCAAATGTTAATAAATAAATAATAATTTCAAAACTCGACAATTCTGCAACATTACCTGAAAACAATGCCAAAAATCCGTGCGTTCTGCTGTTGATTACATCGATCTCATGCAGCGTTACTGTATGCACGACTTCCTTCCTCTTTTGCAATTCTCCTTCGGGACATTGAACGAAACGCGTCTGTTGACCAGTGGCATCATAATCTCTAGCCCTTGTAAATGAACGTCCAAGCCTAGTGATTTTACCTACAAATTAACATTATAAACTTTAGATAAAAAAAATTATATAATCAATAATTACCTGTAGCTTTATCA
This sequence comes from Nicrophorus vespilloides, assembly GCF_001412225.1. Lineage (NCBI taxonomy): Eukaryota > Metazoa > Arthropoda > Insecta > Coleoptera > Silphidae > Nicrophorus > Nicrophorus vespilloides. The sequence goes on from NW_017096074.1 coordinate 18,097, forward strand.
ATAGTAATGACATCTCCTGATTGAACTTTTTCCTTGAGAATACTGTCAATCATTTTACCACCGAGATCGTAAACAGTCTCCATGTCTGTAGTTTTCAAAATCAATTTGCCCACTTTGTTTCCCTCTCCAGTCGCGGGTCTCTCAATTTGCACTTCAACTACTTCACCTTCAATTATCTCACTTTCCTCCCTACAAACAAACATATTTATCAGTAGATTATAACTTAACAACTTAATTAAACATACTTGATTCTAACACCTATGCTTTTCCTTATCGCTTGTGTCAGAGCTTCAGTTTTACTCATTTCAAGAGAAAAGATCTCTGAGCCAGCCATGCTCGTGAACGGAGTGTCAGCACCGAGGGATGAGGCCAATGCATTTGCTATCGCAGTTTTACCAGTGCCTGGCTGGCCAGCCAACAAAACTGCTCTACCTGCAATCCTTCCCTCTTTAACCATTTGCAGAACAATACCTGCAGCTCTGCGGGCTGACATTTGACCAACCATTCCTTGGGAAACCTACATTGAAATGACATTTTTTATAAATTGAAACAATTAAAGATTTTTTTCGTATTCTCACATTTCTGGCCTCCAAGCTATCGTTCAGTCCCAAACCACGAATATGCGAATGAGCCCCGATCCTCTCGATCCTAGTGATCTCTCGAACCTCTTGCACCTTGGCTGCAGCTGCTACCTGCATTGAAAGAACGTTTATTAAATCGAAGCAATTCAAAAGTTTGATCAATATTCTAGGTTAACTTTGTTAGGAAACTGAATACCGGTTTAATTAAAACTTGATACACTAAAACTGTGGTACTTTTGTAATTACGTGTGAAATATGAATTTACTTACTGCCATGATTGTGTATGTTGTTTATTTGGAAAACAATTTTAAAGTTGTTGGAGCGCACAAAACGAGGTTTATGTTGATTTTCGTTTCGTACCAAATAATTGTAAACAAAGTGTTACCAACATTGACGATTTTAAAGTAAAGTACCAACTTAAATTATTTAAAATATTGTAATGATTGATTCTACAAAAGGTCGTTGGTTCGATTCCCAAAAACCAACAAAAATTTGGTTGTGGTGGCTGTTAAACCCGAAAGGGGTAAAAATAGGGCCAAAAGAGATTTATATGAATTTACTTACTGCCATAATTGTATATGTTGTTTATTTGGAAAACAATTTTAAAGTTATTGGAGCGCACAAAACGAGGTTTATGTTGAGTATTACCAACATTGACGAACATAGACGATTTTAAAGTAAAGTACCAACTTAAATTATTTAAAATATTGTAATTATTGGTTTTACAAAAGGTCGTTGGTTCGATTCCCAAAAACCAACAAAAATTTGGTTGTGGTGGCTGTTAAACCCGAAAGGGGTAAAAATAGGGCCAAAAGAGATTTATATGAATTTACTTACTGCCATGATTCTATATGTTGTTTATTTGGAAAACAATTTTAAAGTTGTTGAAATGAGGTTTTTGTTGATTTTCGTTTCGTACCAAATAATTGTAAACAAAGTCTTACCAACATTGACTAATATAGACGATTTTAAAGTAGAGTACCAACTTAAATTATATAAAATATTGTAATTGTTGGTTCTACAAAAGGTAGTTAGTTCGATTCCCAAAAACCAACCAAAAATTGGCTGTGGAGGATGTTAAACCGGAAAGGGGGTAAAAATAGAGATACAAGAGATTTATATGAATTTATTTACTGCCATGATTCTAAATGTTGTTTATTTGGAAAACAATTTTAAAGTTGTTGAAATGAGGTTTTTGTTGATTTTCGTTTCGTACCAAATAATTGTAAACAAAGTATTACCAACATTGACTAATATAGACGATTTTAAAGTAGAGTACCAACTTAAATTATATAAAATATTGTAATTGTTGGTTTTACAAAAAGTCGTTGGTTCTATTCCCAAAAACCAACAAAAATTTGTTAAAAACATGTTAAATTGCAAATTTCTTCTGACTTTGCTAGAATATTATTAACTTTCTTACGAACGATTTCTAGTAATAGCAAATTAACTTTACTAATTATCACAAATTGTATTATTAAGGAAGCAATTATAAGACTTTGAAGTAATAGAAAACATGAGTAATTTTCCATTAATTATATTTAAATATGTCTAAACGCTAGAACATCGCTAATTAACAATAACAATATGTAAACATGTCATATAAATCATTCCAAGAACAGTTTTTTCTTGGGAATATTATTGAAGATTTTGTTTGTAATGTGGTAAAAAATTTCTGCGAAAGTCCTATCGTAATCCTTCTTGATCTCTGCGTAAATATCCAGATTGTTTTCGTTCATCACTTTGAGGACTTCATCGCTTATAGCTCGATTCCCGTCGACCATATTTTCAAATTCGTACATGATTGATTCCGGTTGCATGTCCAATTTATAATCGGTCACCCTCAGATGTTCTTCACCGTCAACGTCGACGTGTTCGCACTTCATAGTGTGTTTGCTGCTCAAATTAACTGGAAATGATTGAATTACAATTAACATTTGCTTCGACATGTTTGAAACTCACTCAAGGTGACGTTGCATCTTCCGAAGCCGTTTATTTGGAAAAGAAGCAGTTTTCCGGTGAACTTGTATTGACCGATGATTTCCACGTGCGGAGATAATGAATTCATTGTTATTTCACAATTACCATTATCCATATCGACGCTATCAAATACATTGATTAATTTACCTTTTGTAATGTTTATATTTGTTAAGCTCAAATACTTACGATCCATCAAGTATTGAAGATGCGGATAAACCGAAAACGTCTATCGGTTCATACGTTTGCTCCAAATCGACTTGCCCACCTGATCCTGGAATATGCATGTTTGCTAAATGGATGGGATCAATTGGTGGTATACCCAAATCCTTTCTACCTAAAGTTCAGACAAAGTTAACAGGTGATGAATTGAAACAATAAAAATAAATAAATTTACCATTTTGCAAAAGTAAAAGAGCTGATTTGATGGATTTAGCAATGCAGTCAGTATCATGCATCTTGCATATCAACAGTTCGGAGGCTGCAAGAATTTTCAAGTAATCAAACAAAAATCAAAGTTGCGTACTTACGAGGATCGATGGCTTTTGTTTGTGCCAATAGGAGGCAAGAAACGAACAGGAGAGATCTCATGTTGATGTCTCGATGCAAATTGTTGATCAATTTTTGTATTTATATCCGTGGAGCATCTCATGTTTTCTTATTAGTTTAATCGTTCCAAAGATCGCGGCAACACGTACCTGTAATCATCAACGGATTTATGTTTTCTTCTAATTCTCCATGAGATTTGAGATAATTAGAGACACAGCCGTTGTTAGTTTCATGGAATTAATGAGAACGATTAGGTGATTTCAATATGTAATTACTTTTCATAAATACTTCTTTGCAGAAGACGTAACAAATCTATAATTAAGAAAGTTGATAGCCCTTTGCCCTATGTTATTTTGTTGAGTTTGTTGTATGTTGATTGATTGTAAAATGTCGTTTTTGCAAGTTTATTATTGTAAAAGTTAGAAATGTTTATACAATTTGCGATCAATGTTTCGATGAATTTTCAAATAAACTTCTCCGAATTGATTTGAAATTGCACAGTATAATGAGAACATGTTTCTTCTAGTATTTGCAAACGTATTGAAATACAGTCGATTCCGCTTAATTGGGACTAGTACACTTTGTCCCGATTAAACATGAAAAATGTTGTTTGTTGATGACAATTTTTTCTGTTTGCAGAAATACGAATTGTAAATTAAATTGACGAAAAGAAGTAATTTCACATTTTAAACGAAAAAATGTTTTCTCCATAAATATCTAAAATTATTGGTTGAATAACAGTGGAAAATCGCAAGAGATTAGCCTCAGTTTTAAAGTAAAGTTCGATTTCTTGTATGTAAGTTGTTCTGAGATGTGAACTTGCTAATTTAGTTTGCATTTAAATCAATAATCCTACCTGTAATTGCAATACATTTTTTAACAGCTCCGCCAGAAAAAGTCTTATATACAATTTCAACTTCTTCAGTTTCTTCATCATTCATAATTTCTGCGCCAAAACGTCCGCTCTTTCATTTCCTACATGTGATTTAATAAAATAATGTATTGAAAACCGAATTCTATTCTTCAATGTTTTAACTAGTTCCCAATGTTTTTATTTTTGTAACTCAATATTGATCAATCTTTCTTATTTCACAATTTTCGTATCAAATATTTTAAATCTACTTGATTTTATCTGATTTGCTTTTCCACAAAACGTATGGTTTCTGTTTTCTCCTCGATTAAACATTAATTTGATTGATTTTTTCTAAATCTAGACTTACAAATGCTTCATTAACTATTTGCCTTAGACCTTAGTGTAAGTCTTTGATGGGAATATTCAATTATAAACTATTTTCCAAAATCCTGAATCTTGTGAAAATCCTTTATAAACTCGCCGTCTCACTAATAATTCCTGGTTCTTCAAGTATTGCTTTCTCGTGTCCCGGGATTAAGAATCTCATCGTGGATTATCTCATCGTTGCGAGGTCTTATTAAATGCAATATTCTTAATTAGTTTTATTATACATGTCAGAGTTTTTATTGAGAAGTCAACTAAACAATAGTTGGACTATTAACTTCTAATTAAGACTAAATTATATAATACAGAACTGTTATAAAAATGATATCGAAATTAAGGAATATTTGATTGGTTTTACACCGATTTATACCAGAACTACGGGTTATGATTTAACTGAAGTGTTAAAAACTCAATTATCCAATTTGGGTATTCCTCTTCAAGACAAAAACAAGGAGTTCAAGCAAGGATTTTGTCGTCAGAAAATCCATTGGTATTTTGTATCTTGTACAAAAAGGAAGTTAAAAAAAAACTGGCGATTACAATTCGTACCAATTAACATGCAAATAAGCAACAAACAAATTTGTCGCTAATGAGCATGAAGCAATTAAGCAAATCACGTCCAAACCCCGAAAGAAGTAAATTCCAATCGCGAGACAAGCAATAAATCACGTGCGCCGTCTTATCACCCGAAATTGTCCTTTGCGTAAGTGTTCAGGGCAAAACGGAAATGAAATTTATGTATCAAACGCGTAGATTTTGTGTACGTCCCAAATGCATGCCATTAAACTATTCGTACGGTATAAATAGGGTTCCGAATCGTCTGGGTAAGTATTCGAAGCGAAGTGCGAACTTGCAAAAGATGTATTCGAAAATCTTAGGAGTCGCTGTTCTTGTGCTCGCAGTTACGGCGATCCCACTGCCGGACATCTTGAGCGACGATGATGATATGGAGAGGACGGAGATGAACATCGAAGAAACTGGAAAGTATTTCGAAGGTGATATTATCTTGCCGAGCGGAAGGAACGGTCTGATCGACGCGAACACCCATTGGGACAACGGTATCGTTCCTTACGAGATACTAGGTAGCTTCACGACGAAAGAGATGAACATGATCAGCGATGCCATGGACGCATACCATCAGTACACTTGCATCAGGTAATCTGAATGTATTGAGATTTTTTTGAATTGATTAATCTTGATTGATTGATTGATTTCAGATTCGTTCCACATATTGCGACGGACGAGAACTACATCAGCATCACCAGCGATAAGACGGGATGCTGGTCGAGCGTAGGAAAAACCGGTGGACAGCAGAAGGTTAATTTGGAAACGCCCGGATGCGTTACGAAGATCGGAACTGTTATCCACGAGTTGATGCACGCAATCGGATTCACGCACGAGCAGAACAGATCGGATCGCGATGAACACGTTCAGATCCGTTTCGAGAACATTGCAGATGGTTACAAATCAAAATACAATTACGCAATTACTTCTAAACTCTTAAACATATTATAGGTCGTGCAAACAACTTCAACAAAGCCAACAACGAGACGGTGTACGGCTTCGGCGTGCCGTACGATTACAACTCGGTGCTTCACTACAGCTCTCACGCGTTCTCGAAGAACGGAAACCCGACGATTATAGCTCTGGTAAATCAACATCAAGTTGTGCAAAGAATCATAAGTTTTAAGCTGTTTTCCCATCTTTCAGACTAAGGATAAAGTGAGCATGGGCCAGAGGAAGTACTTCAGCTCCGGCGACATCAAGAAGATCAGGAGGATGTATAAGTGTCAGGATCGCAGCGCCGCCTTGACCAACTGAAACGATGTCTCTTGATACCTCAAACAACTATAATAATATTAATATTAAGAATAAAACTTGTCCTCGTTCAATCAATTCTTTGCGTAGTAATTGGAGATCGGTCGCACCGTGAAATAGTAAATTATCTCGACGAAACTCAAAATGCTTGCACCTATAAACAGAGCGGTCGTTCCGCCCATGGAAACTACAAAATAAAACAAATTAGATTGCAAAAAAAAACAAAGCTTATTCTCTCTCTCTATACTAACCGACTAAATCTAATTTTCCTTTGATCACCGTTCGCCTGAATCTCTCCGACGGTAATCGCTCCAAACTTAACTCTACAACAGCGTAATTCTCGGAAATCCCAGTTTTGTCGTCTTTGACGATGGCCAGCTCGATTTCGGTGCAGCTCGGGATGCAATGACAGACCAAGCCCTTTCTGGTCGACCAATGGGCTTTCAGCACGGCCAACTCGTTGTAGTACTTGTCTAAACATTCCAATCCATCGATGGTACATTGGTTCTTGAAAACGGTGTTCGGCATCAGATGATGAGCGCACGAGCACTGCTTCAGTTGGGCATCCTTTCTACATTGCACAGTACATGCCGAGTAACTGTAATGCCTGTACACGTCCAAGTATGACTCGTCCATGAATCTGCAGTTCCTCTGCTTAATATTCACATCTCGGACCTAAATAATAAGTGAAGAACATACACTGTTAACTAACTTGTTAATTATCTGCACTAATTAGCAAATTTCATTGTTTATATATGTGGTAAATACTTATAAAACTACTTTCGAATAGTAAAAGCTATTAATCTAATTTTGGAATGTAATTAAACATAATGAAAATATTAGAAACATTCATCAGAGAATGATAAATAATTACTAACGATAAAAGAAATATCTCAAAGAGTAAGAAAGTAGAGACAATAAAAGTATAACTTTGAATGAAATGTGTAATTATTAAATGAAATCAATATGAAAACGTAAAGATTTTATGCATATGATATTGAAACATGATATAATACTATTATATCAATAACAAAGAGTGAAACGCAAATCATATAATTATATCTATAGAATTGTACTATATACGTGGGGTATAACAAAAGTTCGCTTAGTTGGCGTCAATACATTTGTTTTTTGAAAAAACAAAAGTTGTTTCTTAACTTCTTAAAGTGAAATTTCAAGCCAACTAAGCGAACTTTTGTTATTATAGTGGAAATAACGTTGAAATACTTGTAGTTATTGACCTTACATACTGCAAATATTTCTTTCTTTTCCTGAAATACTCTTATATATCAATACTTCTTAGAAATAAAAAAAAAAACGATTTCAAACACCTATGAAACACAAAAGTTCGCTTAGTTGGCGTCAATACATTCGTTTTTTGAAAAAAAACAAAAGTTGTTTCTTAACTTCTTAAAGTGAAATTTCAAGCCAACTAAGCGAACTTTTGTTATTATAGTGGAAATAACGCTGAAATACTTGTAGTTATTGACCTTACATACTGCATTCTTTTCCTTATTTTATGAAATACTCATATATATCAATACTTTTTAGAAATATATAAAAAAAAAAACGATTTTTCAACGATTTCAAATATCTATGAAAACACAAATTTTAGTATTATTTAATTTACAAACCTCGGGTTGATTTTCAATTTCGTAAATTGCCACGTATCTGTGATAGTGGATGTGAGGCGTTACTTGCAACACATCGTTCTGGAGCGTTGTCAATGATGGAACTTCTTGCTCACCGAGAATGTAAACCTAAAAACGTAATCCGATTAAACATCAACTGACAAATAAATTTTAATTACATTCGAATGTCCATAAATTTCCATTTGAAATGTCCCCGGTCCCGTGCTTCGGTTAGAGATCATTTCCAAGAACTGAACGTTATCTTTCCTGGAGAAAAGAAAAATGCAATTAGATCAAGAACAATCAAAGAATTGGATTAGAGTAATTAGATCACTTGGTTTGCTGTGAGTTGATGCTGTAGCAAGTCCCCAATTCTGTGTCCATCTCGTTAAAGTATTTGCAGCAATCGAACTCTAACTCGTTCCATCTGCAAGATTTGAATATTTGCTCGCAGGAGCTTCGCACCTGAAATTCAAAGTCCGATCAATTCGTACTTTATCTTATGCTAAACGCTTACTAAAGTCGAGAATATAGTGTAATTGTTCATTTGGCAATCGGGATTAGGCGGAGCGTCCGATCCGCAAATCT
>NW_017096074.1:26482-43297 GCF_001412225.1 Nicrophorus vespilloides
CTGATCTCAGCGCATCATAACAATTAGTTAATGTGTTCAACTGATCGGTAACTTCGGCGATGCGATCTTGATTGTCCGTTTCGCAGACTGTGACCGACGGAAATGCCGTGTCCCAATCCAAGTAACTTGTCTCGACTACGAACTGTATGGCGTTGTTCTGATAATCGTCCCAATTCGCCAGCATCAGAAATCCGGTTCCGACCCAACTCAGGATGCAGCACACCAACCAGAACAACTTTTCAGTCCAATGCTTCTCTCTTTCAGCCAAAAAGTGAAAACCGTGAAAGGACGTATTCAAAACGTATTCCCTCAACGGAGAGTTCTTATTAGCTTCTTCCATGGTTGTTGTTACCGTTGGAATGCCTCCGAAGTCCTCCAAAGCTTATCAGTCGGAAAATCCGAATCGATGGCGCAATACAAAAGGACACACCGATCACGATCGAACGCTGCTGAAGCTATTCAAGCAATTCCCATTATTTATTTACGCTATTTTATTTTTCCACTCGCCTAATAAGCGATTAATGCGCTATTTTTCGCAGGAATTCACCGATTCTTCGCGTCGCACTATAAATACTGCTTCGGAAACGATGGTAAGTCAAGTCAAGTTGAGTCAAGACGCAGCAATGAAATTGATTGTAGCACTCGTCGTGGTCGTAGCCGCAACAGCTTCCGGTAAGTCTTAAAGTCGAAATGTTAGTCCTAATTGATAAGAAACATGTTTAATTGTTTTAAGGTAAAGTCATCAGTGGACCCGAAGAGCTGAGAAGTAAGTCTTGTATTTTGATTTAGTTGAATAGAACGTTAGCAATGTTTTAATCTTGTAGGTGCTGGATATGGTGATAATTCCAAGGTTAATGATGATGACATTATAGAGTGCATAGCAAAAATTTTAAAGACAATTAAATGGGACACCGATAGCGGTAATGGTGGTGACGATGATGATGATGGTAATGGTGGAATATTCGCTGTAGAAGGTGGTGTTTCATCGACTTATGTAACTGAACCATCAGTTACATCAACCATTGCGCTAAGCAGAAGTGCACATAGATCGGTGAATAAGGAAGCAAATCATAACAAAGGCAACAACGTGCATGGTTTGTAATCGTACATTAACTTGGAATGCGTTTGATCCAGATTTACGTTTTTTTAGGGCAAGGCAAGGCTCATGGTAACGCACACGACAAAGGTCATGGTAAAGCCCATGCCAAATCGCACGGTAAAGGTAAAGCGCATGATAAATCTCATGCTAAATCGCACGACGCAAGAAATCACAACAAGAAATCAAAGGTAAATTAACACAAGTCTAATAATGATGATGATAATAATAACTGTTTTTAGATCGATAAAACCAATAAAAACCATCAATAGCGAGGGTGCATATTCTAATGGTCTGGGCTACTAAAATGTAGATGGATTAGTTTTAGTCTTCTATTCAATAAATATAGTTTGAGAATTCCATAATTTGTATTTAGTTTTCATGAACCGTGCGAGATTTGATCATTAATTCATTCCTCTAGTTTTAAAGAATAAACTGACCATTTTGAATGAATGATACTCTTATAAATATTGCTATCAATATAATTAAGATTCGGTAGTCTTCAACTTCGCTGAATAAAATTGGACACTTTAGTGTTTTAACATGTTCCAGACTGCTATACAATTCGTAATTGAGATTGGTGCATTTCCATCGGTCAAAGTTTGCGAAACGGACAATCAAGATCGCATCGCCGAAGTTACCGATCAGTTGAACACATTAACTAATTGTTATGATGCGCTGAGATCAGAGATGTATCTTGTTTCAGGATATACCGAGATCCGCACGATTATAATTTGGATGAGATCGTTAAGGAGTTGGTCTACTTCAGAGAATTGTCTTTTTACACTTTACAGATTTGCGGATCGGACGCTCCGCCTAATCCCGATTGCCAAATGAACAATTACACTATATTCTCAACTTTAGTACGTGTTTAACACAAGATAAAGTACGAATTGATTGGACATTGAATTTTAGGTGCGAAGCTCCTGCGAGCAAATATTCAAATCTTGCAAATGGAACGATTTCCAGTTCGATTGCTGCAAATACTTTAACGAGATGGACACAGAATTGGGGACTTGCTACAGCATAAACTCACAGCAAACCAAGTGATCTAATTACTCTAATCCAATTCTTTGATTGTTCTTGATCTAATTGCATTTGTGCAGGAAATATAATGAAAATTGGACTCTTTAGTGTTTCAGCAGGTGCTAAAAATCTGATGCAAAACAGATGTCACATTTTGTAATTAATGTCAATAAGTTTAAACTATATATAAATAAAGTTTTAAATTCAATTAACAACATGCAATGTTGTATATATAATCGTTATTTTGTGGGTTTTTTAATACATTTACAACAATTTTGTATGACTTTCAAATAGTTCAAGATTTATGTTAAAAACGTTTAACGTTTGCTTCAAAACCAAATGTAAAACAAAGATTAATGTAATTAATATCAATAAGTTTAAACTATATATAAATAAAGTTTTAAATTCAATTAACAACATGCAATGTTATATATATAATCATTATTTTGTGGGTTTTTAATACATATACAACAATTTTGTATGACTTTAAAATAGTTCAAGATTTATGTTAAAAGCTTTTAACGTTTGCTTCAAAACCAAATGTAAAACAAAGATTAATGTAATGAATGTCAATAAGTTTAAACTATATATAAATAAAGTTTTAAATTCAATTAACAACATGCAATGTTATATATATAATCGTTATCTTGTGGGTTTTTAATACATTTACAACAATTTTGTATGACTTTCAAATAGTTCAAGATTTATGTTAAAAGCGTTTAACGTTTGCTTCAAAACCAAATGTAAAACAAAGAACGTAAGAAAATAAAAATATTCTATATAATTACATGTAATTATAACGATGAGTAATTATAATAAAGAACAATAAACAAAATAATGATTAATAGCAAAGCGATTTAGTTCAGAAAGACACGCGTCCTCGAAAAAATCTGAGCAATTCCGAGTTCATAAAGATTAGATATAGTATAATGATTTTCGCGAAGAATTTCCATATCTTTTCGGAATTCAAACGGAAAACTACTTAAAGAGTTAACGAACGAACGAACGAAAGCAAAGTATTCGTTGAAGTCAAAATGAAGGTATTACTGTACGTTTTGGTGATCGTCGCACACGTTGGTTGCTTTGTCTCCGGTAAGAATTTCAATTAATCAAATGCTAACATACTTTTAATGTTTATGCATACTTTCAGCTGCATCCTTAAGTGGAACGTTACCGTTCATTGGTAAAGTATTAAAGATATATTTTTGTTAAGCATATTAATATAAGTAATTGTTATTGGTAGTTGGTGGTGACTTTGAATTCCCTAATAATTATGATGATTTTATTGCTTTTATTGAGAGTATTCTGACGCAATGCGATAAGAGTGTTAAAAATGAAGATGAATCTGAAACTACTACAGAAATTGAGAAGATCGGTCCATCTGAACCAACAACAGGTAATTATTATAGTCACTAGATAATTAATTTAATGAATCTATTATTGTTTATTGTATCTTTTAGTGATCGTAGATAGAATGGTCCATAAACTAATGAAACACGCAAATAAGGTTTAATTTAAAGTTTCAATAATGTGAATGTGATTAAATCTGTGATGATTTCAGGAACATCACAAATCTAAACAACATTCTGCGCACAAGAATACGAAACATCACGGTAAATACTTTATACTATGTTTAAGTGTGTAGTTCGCATATTAAATTATTTCGCTAAATTATAGGAAAATCCAAGAATCACGAGAAGAACAATAAGCATCACGAAAAATCCAAGAATCACGAAAGAAACAATAATAAAGATGAGAAGCATCATTGATTGTTTGAAATAGTTTATTGATAATTAGAGGAAATTGTTTGAAGTAGATTTAGTGGAATAAATATGCATGATATCAAAATAAGCGTCAACTTTTTTTTATCGTTTTGATCGAAGGTCAGAAAAACTGACCTCTAACCTCACCTCAAACCTAACAATATTTTCAATTTTTTTTTTAAAAACCCTTGTAACTATTTTTAAGAAAATCCTATTCACTTTTTTCCTAATTCTACAGCTCATAGCAAGCGACTCGATGACAACACGAAGATGTATGTAGACTTGTTGGAAAGACAAAATATTCAGCTTTCGTACGAGTGGTCAACGATGTAATTATCTTAAGGGGTTGTCGAGAAATTCATGAATAACTGTAAAAACTGAATAAAAACGAGAAAAAAATGTTCTTCAGCTTATAATAGGCGACTCGTTATAACTACAAAGATGTTTGTAGGCGCGTTGGAAAGGTAAGATTTTCAGCTTTTATACGAGTGGTCTATGATTTAATTACCTTTAGTGGTTGTCGAGAAATTAATGAAAAACCGAAAACACTGAAAAAAAAACGAGAAAACCGTCATTTCTCTGTTACGTATAAGACGTTTAGTATGTGTTTTTTTTCAACTTCTACAGCTCATATCAGGCGACTCGATGATAGCACGAAGGTGTATGTAGGCTTGTTGGAAAGACAAAATATTCAGCTTTCATATGAGTGGTCGATGATGTAACTATCTTAAGGATTTGTCGAGAAAATCACGAAAAACTGTAAGAACTGAATAAAAAACGAAAAAAAAATGTTGTTCAGCTTATAACAGGCGACTCGATATAACTACAAAGATGTATGTAGGCGCGTTGGAAAGGTGAGATCTTCAGCTTTCATACGAGTGGTCGATGATGAAATTACCTTTAGGGGTTGTCGAGAAAATCGCAGAGGTAGGCGCAGAGGAGATACTTCTTTTTGATAATAATTCAATAAGCCACGAAACGATATCATTAATGATCTAAGTCGTTTTATGATTTTTCTTTTGTTCTACTGTTACTTCATATTTGTCGATCTGACATCAAAGTCAACGTGACATACTTGCACAAGAGATGATAAAAATGGAACGTTCCTTACTTGTACCATGGATGATACTTATGATGTTGATCACATACTATTCCCATATGCAAATGGACGGATAAACTTAATATATACAGTTTACAAATGTCTGCACTACAAATTAAACCATTTTAAGTTGGTGCACCTTAACGATACGTTAAAATTAACGATTCCAAATACAAAAACAACATTTTTCAAATAATCACACGCATCACTTTTCCAAGTATAATCATTATGATAAAAGTTTATCACGCACGATTTATTGCACAAAACTATTTAAATTATTAATATACAGGAATGTCGCGTTCATTTTTTTTTCCATCGGAATCCGTGAATCCTCCTCAAGTATAAAAACATGCGAACACAAACGAATGAGTATTGTGTTTGACAAGTAGCGTTGCAAACAAAATGAACGTTTTCATATCAATTTACGTGTTGGCTTTAGTCGCGTTTGCATCAAGTCAACCACCGACCGCTTCACTACAGGACATATTAGACCAGTGTGGTATATCGATCGATATATTGTAAACTTAAAACTACTTTTTTTTCTATTATCTAACTGATCTTTTAGGTGACGATAACCAACTGAAATCGCTTGTCTATTTTCTAAATACGTTGGGTCTATTCAATCAAAATGGAAATGGTAACTTATTGATTTAATTCTTTAATTATTTGTTAATTTGTAATGTGCTTTTAGAGAGACAACGAGATTTATCGATCCATCATCTAAAGGATTTGTTGGAGGTGATTTGACTGAAAGTTTACTACTTGTTGTAAAATGTTATAATTTTCAAATTTCAGCGTTACCGCAAGGAAAAACAATCCAATAAGAATGTGAAGAGTGAAAATGGTTTGAGAAAACTACCTAGTTTTGATGACGTTTAAATGGTTATATTCAATAATACAATGTTATATTAATTCAAGTTAATGTAGATGTTCTATTTGTTGTTTCTTTTGAATAAATAGTATTGTTTTTAGATCATTTACTCAGAGAACTTATTTTATGTTATTTCCTTTCACGTGTTAATTGTTAAACTTCTTCTAGTATAACTTCTAGCCCAATTTAAACATTTCTCTGTGACTGAACTTTCTTTCAAAAACTTTCATATTTTTCAATTTCGTTTCTAAGAGTGAAGTTTTCCCAAAAAGTTTTAACGTTAATTATCCTCTAATTCAATGTTCACAAACGTTTTTGACCTCATGGACAAAAATAAGGCAAAAATTTGCAAAATAAAATAGAATCGTAGTATCAGAATTAAACAACAAAAATTGTAAATATATTCAAATTATTTTACGTAACATCAAAATAATTTATCCATATTAGCAGCAACATGAATTTGATCATTATGTAACGTCACAGGTGTAAAAAGTTTGAAAACACTGTTGCTATAACTCCTTGATTAAATTAGATAATATTATTTTTATGTTAGATAGAACTTCGTCATATGGTAGCTTCGTTAACAGAAGTATGACTGTATAGTAATAAAACTATGATCGTAGAAACTTTTTGTTGTGTAACTACATATCATTTTTATTATATTTTTTTTTCCTAGAATCAGTAGTCCAGGGTTACATTACTCGAAGAAATGACACAAACAAGGAAAATACCGCAGTTATCGCAGTTGTACTTTGAAAATTCTTTACATATTGTACACGCAAAACAATTGTTAATATTTTCCATACATTAATTGAATCCCTTGTTTGTGTCCGAATTCACAGCAAATACAAAAACAAAACCTATAATTTCAATAATTGATTATGTAATAATGAATAGATTATGAAATAAAAGAATATGTAATTTTTTTAATGAAACAAATGTTAAATCAATATTTCTTAAGAGTTTAAAAAAAAATTATACAATAAAGATTTTTGCATTGAAAAAAAAATGATTTGATAATATTCTGATACCTATGTTCATTATTCAATAAAATATTTCATTTAATTATCGATACTTTATAATCAAGCTGTTTTTATGTTGCGCCCTCTATTTTGTTATGAAAATTAATACATTTTGTTTTTAATATTAAAACGCAGAGTTGGCTAATACTAATGACACGGCGCGATCACGTGACTAGAAAAAACAATTGTTAATGAAACAATATGGGCAATTAATGAACAACAACAATTTGTTAGGAATAAAAACTGTTTTATATTCTTATTCCGGTAAGTATTTCATATTCTGAAGAAAATACATCTACTACATTATCGCAACTTTTTTTTTAGTTAAATTACTTACCTAATTTCTTGCACCAATGATGTTCAAAAAAAAAACGAAAGGAAACACGCAGTATTATGTACACTACAATAAAAATCGTCGATATGTGAAAACCAGAAACAAATTAAGGTATGTAGCAACAAATTACTACATCTGAACGTTGGATATTTACAAACAAACTCTTTTGATAGATGCTTAAATTACGTTCCACTTTTGTTTTTGTTGTCATGTACATCTTTGATCATAATTTACTTTTCTCTTTACGAATGTCTTTTATTATATTACTTTGATTCATATTGAATTTAAAAATATTAGTTTCTATTACATACACATATAAAGATGATATACAAATCATATTTTTCTTATTAAAATCGAATCTATTGCTTTTTTTTTAAGTAATACTGAATGTTATTGTAGATAAATAGATGTATCGAATTGCTTGAATACCGTATCGGTTGGCATGTTCGTCCTGGGCATACTTGTGATAAAATATCAATGAAAATAAGTTGGAAATGTCGAAAATTCCGTGGAAAGTGGTATATAAGCGAGCGTGCGCTGCCAGAGATGCATCCACGTTTCAACAACTTACTGGCCAACTTGCTTCTTTGATAAAAGTTGGTGGTAAAAAGAGATCGACAGATGTTTTCCCGGTCCCTACTAATTGCTGTACTATGTACAGTAGTAGCAGTATCTTTCGCCGGTAGGATTAGATTTTTTGTATTAAGATCACATTTTGATCATTATTATTTTTGTTTGTAGAACATCAAAGGCTCCATGGATTGAAAGCAGCAGGTAATCTCTACTGTTATTTCTTTACAATTACGATATAATGTTTGAATTATTATTATTCTGTTTAGAACATCATAGGTCTAGACATCATGGTCTAAACAAATTGAATAGAGAGCGTAGTGCGTATCAACATACAATTTGTAACATATTGTGTTCAGGAAACAATACTGTTACAACCGGACCACCATCAACCGGAAGTCCTACACCTGAACCAACCGGAACAACAACAACCGAAGGTCCTTCACCTCCACCTTCTCCAACCGAAC
The DNA here is from genome assembly GCF_001412225.1 of Nicrophorus vespilloides. NCBI lineage: Eukaryota > Metazoa > Arthropoda > Insecta > Coleoptera > Silphidae > Nicrophorus > Nicrophorus vespilloides. The sequence continues at coordinate 34,731 of NW_017096074.1, forward strand.
CAACAACAACCGAGAGTCCTACACCTGAACCAACCAGACTAACACCAACCGGAAGTCCTACACCTGAACCAACCGGAACAACAACACCCGAAGGTCCTTCACCTCCACCTTCTCCAACCGAACCAACAACACACAAAGGTCTTCCACCTTCTCCAACCGAACCAACAACACCCGAAGGTCCTACACCTTCTCCAACCGAACCAACAACACACAAAGGTCCTTCACCTTCTCCAACCGAACCAACAACACCCGAAGGTCCTACACCTTCTCCAACCGAACCAACAACAACCGGAAGTCCTACACCTGAACCAATTGATCCAACACCTACACCACTTCATCCATCCACACCCAAAGATGGTAGCAGCACGCAAACTACAACAACCGAACATGATGGGACCACACCAAATAACACCTCTACTTGTGTTGGGGTTAATGTTTGTTACAATAGACATTTAGCACTCCTTTTTGGAATCATTAATAACTTCTACAAAAAAGATTCAACCGAATTGATAAATATTTTCACGGAGGTCCTTTATGGAGATAGCAAAAGCCTGGATTTAATTACATCAATCAGAGTCTTACTAGGATTGAGTTCAGACTACAATTTAAGGGAAGCAGTATCTGTATATATTACAAACTTACGGAAACTTATTGGTATTAGAAATATGCATTTGCGTATGTAGACAAATATAATATTATATTTTTTTGTGCAGGTAAAGGATCGATTAAAATCAATGCTGGATTATACGCCGTTTTGAGTGGTGAAATTGGATTTTCCGGTTTGGTAAGCAATTCCAAGGGAAAATCTGGCAAATTGGAATCCGACGCAGCTATCGCTTTGATATTAGCCACTATCTTCAGCATTCGCGTCACAGTTACAGGAGAATCCTATACTGAAATAAACGGCAAATTAGGCGCACAATTTGATTTGATTATCAAAGTCAGCGAAAAACTTGAGTTAATTTTGGAGGGAAAACCGACGGTCATCTCCGGTGACCTGAACGGTTGTGTTTCTTCTTTACCGAATTTAACAATTGTCAGTGATAGATCTCATGGAGTTGCTCACCATCTGGTAAAAGAACATGGTCACCATGCCAACAAGGCTCACCATCTGGTTAAAGAACACGGTCACCATGCCAACAAAGCTCACCATCTGGTAAAAGAACATGGTCACCATGCCAATAAAGCACACCATCTGGTAAAAGAACATGGTCACCATGCCAACAAAGCTCACCATGAGGTTAAAGAACATCATGGCCACCATGCCAACAAGGCTCACCACGAGGTAAAAGAACACCATGGTCACCATGCCAACAAAGCTCACCACGAGGTAAAAGAACACCATGGTCACCATGCCAACAAGGCTCACCATGATCACCATGCCAACAAAGCTCACCATCAAGTTAAAGAACACCATGATCACCATGCCAACAAAGCTCACCATCAGGTAAAAGAACACCATGGTAATAATGTCCACCACGCCAACAAGGCTCACAGTACCAACCATCACGAAAACAAACACCACCATGCGAATAAAGAACACCATCACCATGGAAGTAATCAATAATGAAACTGGACAATCTACAGCTAACGACGAAACATAAAATATCCACATATATGGTAACGGGACAAAGAAAAACTTAAAATAAACTTATTGAATATGCCTTAACACACAAATGATTTCTTTTATTCTATCGTAAAATATAACTACATTTCCTTTTAAATATCCATTTAATTAAATATTATCTAATTAACTGCTTTTAACTGCAACAATTCCAATATACCTGAAATTGAACCGAAATTAAAATTTCGTTCCGGTTTCGGTTTTTTTCAATTGAGCAATTTTTCGTTCCAATTACAGTTACGGTTCAGTTAAAAAAATCCGGTTAATTTCGGTTCGGCTCTCTGCTAAGAACTCGTTTATTGATACAAACATTTTAGCTAAAAGCAATTGTTCGTTCCGGTTCAAGTTACGGTTCAGTTAAAAAATTCCGGTTAATTTCGGTTCGGCTTCGTGCTAAGAACTCGATTATTGATACAAACATTTTAGCTAAAAGCAATAGTTCGTTCCGGTTCAAGTTACGGTTCAGTTAAAAAAATCCGGTTAATTTCGGTTCGGTTTATTGATACAAACATTTTAGCTAAATAAACGTTTCGCAAACTTTTCTCTAGCTAATCACAGATGGCAACAGTTCGCAACTGATAAAGCCGAGCTGAAATGAAATGAAACCGTTAGTTGCACATTTTATTTCGTTCACACATTATTGGTTCACACACATCAGAAGTTTGTTTTTTTCGCACGCAAATCGCAATCAGTTTTAAATTCCTAACCTACAAATACCATCGTCACACTCTGTATCTTTTTACATTTAATTCATAAGCAAAATCGAGAATGTCTTGGCCAGAAGTTGCCACTGCCAAAAAGGAGAAACGACACGAACTCGTCTTAGCCGGTCCGGTAATCACTGAGAAAATCCAAAAGTACGGATTGGATGCGAACATTTTCAGCATCCTCTCATTGAATTACCTGAACATCCACGATACAAAATTGGAAACCATTCCAGACGATATTAAACTTTTAACCAATCTGCAGACGCTCGTGCTGCATTCCAATCAACTGAATCAGGTGCCCGCAGTCATTGGTGATCTGGATAAATTGAAACTGCTGGATCTGTCTTTCAATAACCTAAAAGAAATACCTGAGAGTTTCTCCGAGTTGAATCAGTTGACATCACTCAATGTCTCCTCGAATCAGTTGGAAAGTTTCCCAAAATTCGCGACGAACGCGAAATTGCAAGTTATTAACTTGGCAAATAACAAGTTAGTTGATTTCCCCAATATTTGCCATCCGGACATGGTGGCACTGGCAGACTTGAAGCTGCAATTGAACCAGATTGCAGAGATTTCACCAGATGTTAAAAACCTCGCATCATTGAAGAGCTTAGATCTTACAGCTAATAAATTGACGACAATCCCCAAAGAGTTAGCAGATTGCAACAAACTGAAAGGTAGTAATGTTATTGATAATGCTTTCATACTTGATAACATGTTCTTTTCTTTTTTGCTTATCAGAAATAATGTTGAAGGACAATCCCATTGCTGATAGGAAACTGCTGAAGGTGGTGAATGCCAGCAAGGGGAAGCCAATTTTGGATTTGGTTAGGACAATGCATGGCACGGGTGATTCAAAGAAAGGTGGTGGTAAAGGGAAGAAGTCAAAGAAAGAGTCTGAATCCGTGGATTTGCCAGACGATCCGAACAAACTGAAACTGCAGGTGCTCATGCACAATGTAAATGAAACAATCAGTATTATCGTTGATGAAGATGTGAAGAAAGTTAGAGGTCATATTTTAGCTTGTATTGTAAAAGGCATTCAGTTTGATGAGCAGAGTCTGAAGCAGTTCATCCAATTGCAAACTAAGTTGCATGATGGGATATGCGAGAAGAGGAATGCAGCTACCTTAGCCACTCATGATATTTCTAAAATTGTGAGTATACTCATTGAAATGTCTACTTTTGCAGTATTATTAAATGCTCGTCTGTCTGCAGGTAAATAATAAGTTGACATACACAGCTGTGAAACCGGAGGATTTGAAGCTTCAGCCATTGAACAGGACCACAATCATGACTGGTAAAGAGCTCTTCACCAAACTGCAGCTCGAAGCGGAATCGCTGCGCAAGGAGAAGAAACGAAACGTGTATTCGGGGATCCACAAGTATTTGTATTTGCTGGAGGGTCAAAAGTTGTTTCCATGCTTAAATGACAACGAGAGGACCATCAGTTTTCCTCCGATAACAAACTCTGAAACCACAAAGGTGCGTAAATCCTTTTGCAAGATTCTCATTCGGATTATATAACGCGTCGATTTCAGATTGGACTAGGTACGACTTCGATGTTTATAGAAGTTACCAGTGCAACGTCTCAGGGAATCTGCAGGAAAGTCTTGGACTCGTTCTTGCTTGAAACACTCCTCCTGTTGAACGCAGACTTGACCGTGGAGCAGGTGAAGAACACCGACGTCGAGGGCAATTTGAAATCGATCTACCCATCGAAAAACGATTTGATTTTCGGACCCGACGTCAATGTTACTGTGACCAGGAATTAAATTTCCCAAATCGCCTCTTTATTATTATTATTTCATTTATAAGCTTATTTCTATTATTTTTTTTGACTTTGTTTCATATTGAATGCTTCGTTTATTTATTTTGTTTTTTGTTTAAAACTCGCTGCGAAAGTTACTTTTATTTCCTTGCAAAAAAAATCAACTTTTACGACGATTCTTATGTAAGTTTTTAATGATCGTGTTACATTTGAAGAAGACAGAAGACAAAAACCGTTTTTGTTTTTTTTTAATATTTTAATAACATACAGTGTTTAATAAATTAGATTAATATATGCAAAGGATTCTAGATTTGGCATTAACTCAACCTTGTCACGGTTTTTACATTTGCTATGTTATATATTTTATATATATATATTTGGAAATTTTTTCTTACTATCACAACGAAACGAGGAAATATATTTTTGTTTAAAACGACACCGAGTGTAAAATTTCTTTTTTTTACATTAAATCAATCAATTCAATGAACTTTTTCGACGAGTTTTTTCCTTTCATTGACGTCAATGATTGAAAGATTTTTGCAGGCGACTACAAGATGCAGGAGAGAAATGCCGCTCTTCACGATCGCAATTGGTGCAGATATGTAGGCGATCGCTAAGAATAGAGGAATTCCCACTGAAAATGCGATGCGTTAACAATCAGATCAATTTCATCAATGTGCTATCAATAATACCTATTGTCAGTTCGCTATTGAAGTGATGCATATACATTGCAGCATAGAACATTTCATTTCCGGCGCACATCGCAAACAACGTGGTTCTATCCGTGTAGTACAAATGCATGATCCTATTCTCAGACATATCGATGAACTTGTGGCTGGTCTTTCCTTGCAAAGTTGTTCTGCATAAGAAAAAAACACAAAACGAATAAAAGAGAAGTGAGTTTAACATTTCAAGTGAATCAACTCACGTATGCAAGTAGATCCAATGGCAGGCAATATCGATTGTCATGCTCAACAGGAAGAAGAACATGTAGTCGGGATAGAAGTGGGCTAAGACAGCGCAAAGACACATTGTCCCACATCTGTCAGTCAATTGATCCAAGATAGCACCGAATTTGGTGCTCTGATTGAAATATCTACAAAGGAATTGATTTTTTTTTGCACATTTCTGAATGACAATTGCATACCTTGCAGCATGTCCATCGAAGGCGTCGAGAAGGGCTGAAGTGATGTAGCAGAAGATTGCAACTGCACAGTTCGTTGGCATGTAGTAAAAGGATATTAGGGCTAAGATTATCCTCCCATATCCTGCGAAACAATATGTTTAATGTATCAACAGTTGCATGGATTTGATCAACTTACCAATTATGTTTGGAACGAACAGGAAGATGTTTTCCTCAGACATATTTCTGCGTTTTAATAAACTTTGAGCACTTTTTAATAAACCAAACCATAAACTGCTACTGATCCCAAGCGGTATTGATGTTTTATTATCTATATATGTCCGTGACGTCACACAGAATATGACGCAAGCGCTGGAAGAGCACAGATTTATTACGTTATTATAAACAGAGAGTCGAACCGAAATTAATTTCGTTCCGGTTTACGGTTACGTTCCAAGTAAATGTTTATCATTACAGTTCCGGTTCGTCTAAAAATTTCCGGTTCGGTTCCGGTTTACTTTAATTGCCTTCTTACTATTATATAAAATTGAAAATACAAAAGAAATAAAAATTTATTAGAGACTAGTTCAACACATGTTTGTAATGTTAATATCCTTTTTAATCACTTTCATTTATAATTTTAAAATTTCGTTCCGGTTTCGGTTCAGTGAAAAAATCCGGTTAATTTCGGTTCCAGTTTGACTCTCTGAATATAAATGAAATATATTTAAATGATTGAAATACTACAGTTTAATACCAATAACATTTAACTTATATAATAATAATTTTGCAACAATCATATATAGATATATAAAAGTGAGCAACCAGCAATGTTTCATTTTTCAATTGTTTTCTTAACTAAATGATAATTTCGGTTTACGGTTTTCGGTTCGGTTCCAGTTTGACTCTCTTAATATAAATGAAATATATATTTATATGAATTTTAAATTTAAATGATTGAAATACTACAGTTTAATACCAACATCGAACATTTAACTTATATAATAACGATTATGCAAATGTTTCAACAATCTTATATATTTATAAAAGTGAGCAACCAGCATTGTTTTATTTTTCAATTGTTTTCTTAACCAAATGTTGGCAACACTTTCAAAACAAAAACAAGTCTAAAAACGAACATAACCTTTTGATGGATGAACGCAACGTAAATAACTACATAAATAAGTTGTGAAAAATGTCGTATGATACTAACGTTGTTTACGACCAGTGCCATAGCATCAGCGTATCTTTCAATGGACTTAACGTCATTAATAAAAATGTACAAATTCGAATGTCGAGGGGCTTTCTCAACAACCTGGCAAGTACAAAAAAAATGCACATGAAGACAAAACTAACATGAAACTACTCTTGCAGACGATTAAACTATCAGAAATGGATAACTACAGCTTCAATTATTCTTGCACGATTGATCCAGGATCATTCCAAAGGATGAGGGCAGAGCAATTCCTCGAGATTAACTTTGATGAGCTCCAATCGCAAATGATTGATCTCTTGCACGAAATACAAAACGAACAGATGCAAGTAAAATTGATTGCTAACTGAAAACAGTGTTTAGAAGTGATATTGTTGTTTAGGTTCTTGAAGCTGGAAGCGGAAAGCAACAAGTGCAGAATGGTCTTCTATGAAAAATCGAGATTGAAATCTCTGATTTTTCTGGTAATTGATTTGTCTTTAACAGATCAGAGGGAGATCATCGAAGAAATGACAAAAAGTATTGCCACTCTTAAAGTATAAATCTTATTGGAATCTTATTGAAAGTTGTATTTTTCATGTGGGAAATGTTATTTTTAGGAGGAAAATCGTAATTGCAATTATCGCCTATCTGCGATTCGCAATCAGTTGCAAGAAAAGGAAACCCTGCTAGGGGCTACAGTGTCAACAAGTAAAATCTTTGAAAATCGTGTTAAAAAGGTAATAAATGCATTGAATATACATTGAATGTATGTTAAATTGTTATTTTCGTTTAGGATATGCAAATGCTGGAAAACGTGTTTTGCACAACATTGCATAAGCTGGAGAGAACGATTGGGGAGAAATTGAACAGACTGAGTTTGAAGCAGGTGAAGTTGCTGGGAGATGTGGAAAGCGTGAAGAACGATAACAGATTGAAATGCGAGTCGAGCGTCAGATTGGTGAATTCTTTGCACTCGCTGAGGTTGGAAAACGAGCGACATTTGAAGATGGTCGACGAACTGAAGCTGGAGGTAAATCACTTGAACATACTGAGAAGGAATTGCGAAGATAAATGCGCCACATTGCAACGATCTCTTGAGAGCAAGAACCACGATATGCAAGATTGCAAAGGACAGATCGTACGTATTATTATTTAGATTTTTGAGTGAAAAGATATTTTTTTTTCTAATTTCATATAATTTCAGTCGGAGCTGAAAAAGGATTTGCAAGATGCTACGATGATCATCGCGCAAAAGTCGAAAACGCACGATGAAATTGCCAAAGATCTCGTCCAAGCCAATTCGATGTTAGTCAACTTCAACAATCAATGCGATACTCTTTCAAAAGAGGTATTTTGTTTATATATTAATTAATTTATACATCTATAATTATCGCTGTTTCAGTTGGATGAATCGAGGGAAGTCATACAATTGAAGGATCGAAGCATCAAAGAAATTAATATTAAAGCGCACAGAATGCAGGAGGAGTTCGACGTTTATAGGACTAAATATAATGTTGAGGAGTTTGCTAAATTGCAGCAGGAATTGTGTTTAGCAAAGCAGAAGGTGAATGATCTTGAGAAGCACAATAAGGAAACTATTAAATGTACGTATGTTGTGTGTTGTGTGTATTGGGAAAGTTGAATAATGAGAATTTTAGTGAATGGTTTGCTGACAAGAAAACTGTCTTCTGGAGATGTTTCTCAGCCAGCTCGAAATGCATGGTTACCGCCCAGCCAAAGAAGCAATTATTAAATATATTGTATTTGTAAGTTCATATGCAGATCGAATATTGTGATATCTTTAATTGTTGATGATGAGATGTTTGTATTTTTATATTTATATATTCAGAGAAAAGTTTTACAATTGAAAATATCTGTATTTCATTTAAAATTTATAAAATTGTCTATGTATAAATATCAGTTATTGTTAATTATTAATTTTTCAATAATGTTGTTTTTCAGTATTTCAACTAAACTGTTTCCTTTTCATTTTAATCATATTAACTGTATCATTTGGAAAGTATTGTTTATATTAACTATGTTCTATTTTAATAAATTTAAATAAGATAATTTATTCTTTTGTAAAAGTTTGTGCCAATTCATATTCATATGCGAATTACAGCCAAACATTCAGCTTTAATATGCAT
>NW_017096075.1:0-6068 GCF_001412225.1 Nicrophorus vespilloides
TCGAGTAAATCAATGAAATGTGAAAACATTGCTTTTTCGAACGTTATTATTTCAATTTTTCAACTTTGAACGCATATTACAGCAATATGGATAAAAGCACAAAAATGTATCTATACTTGCTGGATTCCCCAAACATTCAGCTTTCATTTGAATATATTGGATTCATTCTATCTATTATAGTTTTCGAGTGAAATGAAATGTGAAAACACTGCTTTTTCGAACGTTCTAATTTCATTTTTTCAACTTTGAACGCCTTTTACAGCAATATTTATACAGTTTATTTAATATTTATACAACAAAATTAAAATAACGTTATAAATTACAATAAGTTAAAACATTTGTAATAAACTAATAATAACTACACGACATCATTGAAATGAATATGTAAACATTTAAAGTACATAAGTTTCGATGGGGAAAATATATTATATCTCGCACTTTTCTGAAATGTAGCACGTAAGAACATTTCCTGGGTGTGTTAAATTGAAAGGCCATTAGGTTCTCTCCACTTTTCTTTCGCCTACTTCTCTCCTTCTTCTTCTTCTTCTTCTACCTTCATTTTTTTTTTGCAGTGCGGTACGCTTTTATCGTTCGTTTCAATTATTATGCTCATCAGAAATTCATTTCAAGGCGCACGTTTGCATGCTATACGCTGAAAGTGGATGAAATACTATTTATCACGTAATCTCGCAACATTATTCATATGCCTCGAAATACAGGCCGGCCGTATTATGCAACATATCATACATATACGGGATACGTTTGGCTACAAATATGGCTTTTAACGGGTTTCCGCGGTTTACGAACACTTTCGAAATATCGTTTAAACGTACTTTATAAAGCTTGCATAAAAATAACACAAATATCTAGTTTCACAGGCAGTCACACATAAACAAATAAAATAGAAAAATTATTAATTTTACAACTTTGATGTTCAATTTGCTTTATTTTTTAAACAATAACATTGTTGCAATGATTTTACTAATTTAAGATAAGCCAATTTTACACCTTTGGTCACGTTAATTATTTATTGCATGAATTGTTTAGTAGCTAACAAATCCAATTTATTTATGATTTTTTCTTAAATTGTTTTTTTTTTTCAAGAATAAAAGAGAGAAAAAAAAATACAGAAATACAATTGGAAGTTCGTGAACTAAGTATAGACAGAGCGAGGAAAGGAATAGTAATAGGTGAGATTTAGAAGAGCCATAAAAATCAAATAACAGGGGGGAAGAAAAACGATAAGAATGTCGTATAAAAGCCAATCAGGAAAGCCATCAACGAACGTAATACTACTTCTATTTTTTTTTATCTCTTATCTAAACGCGATTCATCCCGTTGAAATATGTGCAGAAATATCTCATCTTGTACAACAACATTGTACAAACGAAGAGTGTGATTTATTCAAACGGATTATGTAATAATAATAAAGAGAGAAAAGAAAGGATTAGCGAAACACAGTTACGGATTTTTACAGTTACGTGTTCTGTATTTGTACGCGATCTAATATTTAACTTTTTCTTGTCGCATCCCACGAAGAAATAGTAATTGCTTTAACCGTTGTCGCAATAAAGCCTTCAACTGAACAACAATTAGACGTATCAATAAATTGCGTTCCCTTTGAATGAAAAGTTACAGCTGCTGCTGCTGCTGCTTAGAAAGCACCTGCATAGAGAAGAAAGTTCCTGCTAACATCTTCTCGTCGCTGGAAATGCGATTTATCTGTTAATAACAGCATCCTTTGTGCTCTCGAAACGGCGATGATGATGATGAAATGAAGAGATTCGGCGTAATAAATTAATTAGTCTATTTCCAACCATTGTGATTGCCTCTATCTGTAATGTGTATACGTGTATATCAGGAAACGCGTCTCATTGTTTCATTGTAAATAGCTATGCTGTTGCATGACATTCCCGTCTCAAGATTCGCGCGCGCTCGCGTCTTGAGATTACCTCAGACGCTACAACGGTTTAATTAAAATAACAATTCAACGCTCCGGCAAATAATCTACAGCTTTCCATTTCCGAAATAGCAAAATACGTTTGTAAAAATTTAAAAAAAAATTAATTGAGATTCGCTGAAAGCAAAGCGTACGCAGAACATAAAGTAAACTTGTTCTCCGGCTCCCATGAAAGGAATATGATCGTGACATACATTTCATTCCGTCGTGTTTCTTTCTTTTGAATTTCTATTTTTTCCTCAACGAAAGCGTCGAGGACGTGGAGAAGAGGGACGCGTAAAAAAAAATGCTGCTGAAGTTTTCGCAAGGGAAATGCGGGTGTATGACAAGAGCAGATTTGAATGGGAATACTACTGCATGTTAGTTCTTTATGTTCGAGGATATATTGTAAATGCTTGATAGATGGTCGTCCGGACGTAATTGGTTTTGCGTGTGTGTGAAAAAAAGAAGGGAAAACAAGAGAATAGAGACAGTTTCGTTTCTAGGGTGATTTCGTGGACGTCAGTATCCAAAACAACATATTTATATTAATACTCTAACATGTTTACTCAAAAGGCTGTGTTATTTGTTTTTCTTTTTTCTTCTTTCGCTGTTCTCTCTTAGGGAAAATGCGTTCACCTCATCCGTTTTATCTCTTAGTCCCTTATTCCACTTCAATTTGTATCAACAAGATATGCTTCATGAACACAAAACGAATATAATAATAAATTCAGCTTATGTAAGAATTGGCAACATTTTTTTCAGAGTGCTCTTGTATCAGTTGTTATACCTTTGTTTGACAATACTTTACCTATTGCAACTAATCAACTATATACTGACACACCTCAGTTAACGTTATCTCTGATAACTAGAAGAAAAAAATCACAAGAAAAATATCCAAGAAATTAGCAATTATTGAAAATATTACTTTTTTACAACTATGAGCGCGAATAACAGACAAATTGATGAAACCACAGCAATGTGTGAGTACTTGCTATTTTAACCAAACATTCAGTTTTCATATGCATCTTTTGAATCCAATCAATCTATTACACTTTCCAAGAAAAACACTAAAATGTCCAGCTTTAATTCATCTATTATAGTTTTTCGAAGATTAATTTTTCACTAGAACGCGATTTACAGTCACTAAAATGTAATTTTCAAAGTAATTTTTTGGAACGAATAATCGAGGTATGACAAAAATGTTTTCAAATTATTATTGAATTTATCGCTAGAAAAAGCATACAAAAAATCAACAACATTTCAATAAATCAGGTAGATCGCGATCACGTTTTATGTAGAAAAGTCGTTATCACGAACAAAGATATGGTAATGAAATCTTCTTTCAAAGAAAGGCTTTTGCTAACGTTATCATTGATAGCAAATGCCGACCTTCCGGAAGCTCAAGATGATCAAAATTAGTAGATACAAGCGTGCAGGATACGACGAACCTCATCAGCGAGCCAATTAATGTAGATGTTGACACAAAGGACTTCCTCGAATATGGTAAATAAGTCAATTTCTCGAGGGTGTATCTCAATACACACAAAATCGTCAACAAGAAGGAAAACTTTGAAATTTAAAAATTTCTAACAGGATTAATCGATTATACATACTAATTAATGAACACGCACGGATTGATAATTGCAACCATGTATGATGGTGTCTCTGTATTGCATTAACAGACTGCATCGATTGTGCTCCAATGCATGTGTCCTATTTGCAAATACGCACGCGAAACGTCACGTCAAGTTCCATCTGATTGATATAAAACGTTGGATACGATTGTGTCTTGACATAAGCGCACGTTTGATCCAGTTCTAATTTTACATTCATTATTGTTATTCAAATCCAATTTGCACAGAAGTGTATTTGAATAAATGAACAAGATCGTACATTAATGTTTTTATGTATGTAAACCACTCTTAAAACGCCATTTGTTTAATTATGCAGAAATTAAAAAAAAGTGTTGTTTTTACATGTTGATGTGACTTGACCACTTACATTTGCATACGTTTAAATAGCTGTTCCGTTTATGTTGATCTGTGCGCAGAGTCTAAACAAACCGAGGCATAATACTGTGCGCTTTTAAAGAAAAACATGACCGCAAGTTTCTTTGAACGTATAAACATAAAACATTCTTCTTTGTAAGATATTGTAGTACTTTCGTCTGTGATAGAGTCATTATTTATACTCAATTAAACATTATCCCAATTTGAACAAATATATATAAGAAATATACATTTTTTCATAATTCCAAGTTAACTCTTTGTTACATGAACTTGGTTAAAAAATAATAACATTTCTCTTTGGACTTCTTTTAAAACACATTTAAATTAAGTTGCTTATAAACTTTTATTAAATTTTAGTAATTGTTTCAATGAAAAAAAAAGTACTTTTTGGTAAAATCAATCAATTTTAAGCTTAAATCGTATAATATTTAGATCAATTTTCATTTAGAAACAACTTATTTCATGGTTTCTGCTATACAATTTTTCTTTTCGTTACAACATAAAAGTGACAAGTATTATTTGAATGTAAGTTTATAGTCAATTTCTGTTTCCAATTGTGAAACAAATCATCTTTGTATACAATATAAAGATTATATTAAAGTAACAACAAGTACTTGTAATGATAATAACATTCTTGTGGGAGGAAAATACTATAAGAATGATCGATGGATAAATGTGAAGGAAATGATCTAACAAATACTATAACTACTACGAAAATGTTTTGTTTATCAGTATATGGCACATATATTACACTCTCTTACAACATCTTTTTTTTTTCATTAGTAATCATGCACTCAACGTTTGGAAAGCACTTTGTCTGTACATATATAAAGAGATCTATCTCCGCCAGAAGTTGGAATGATTAAGGATATCCGTTTCATAAAACTTTACGCCACCACTCGTATTTTTGCTCCCTTCCGTCTTGCGTCATTCGTCTATGAATGACTTAAAAGAAATCTGCATTCAGAGGATCCGTTGCAATCGTTTTTCATGTATTTTTCTCAGCTCTCGGATCCCTGGCGAATACACCGAAATCCCAGAAAAATAGAATATTGTTTTTATACGCGAAACGCAGCATTAACATAAAGTAGATGCGGAGGAGGAGCGGCGATAAATACTGAATATTTAAAAAGATCCGCGCTGGGATTCGAAATGAAGCAGTGAATTAAGTTTGATAAGGATGAATGAAAAGGAGAAGAAAAAAAAGCAGCAGTAGTAATGTGTCTGTAGGCATTTTAAGGGTAAGCAAGTTAAACGTTCCGGGTCTGAGCGAGTGCGAAACTTAAAAGATTAATTCCTGAGAGCGGGATGTTAAATCGAGCCGACGTCGAAACCCCGAGCAATAAACATAATTGCTCCAATTTGTCCGACACCAAGTTAATATTAGCCGCCGGAAGGGAGTAAAAGGAAAGAAAGAAAAAAGGAAACTGTCCCAATGATATCTCTTAAAAATGTATATCTAAAGTTTTTTTTATAATATGCTTAGTTATTCTATGAAATATCTAAAACTATTAGACCATAGTTACTGAATTTGATGAATTTCGAAGTCATAAAAAGAAAATAAGATAATTAGTGAATTATCAACATTTCGATAAATTAGGCAGAAAGAATATCTTTTCGTAAATTACACATTTTGCTGATAAAATATATTTGAATTCCGCTTTCGTTTTAATGAGATATTTGATAGCCGGATCTGCGCCGTCTCGCCCAAAGTTCCTGCTAATACGAACACTTCTTGGAGTAAATGTTCTTTCCCAAGTGTGTGTGTTAAATGCAGTTAGACAGACACACATGTTCGAACGAGCGAAATCTAACAAGTGGCCTTAATCAAATCGTGTCAGTCGAATGGATGAAACCTATTTCGGGTTGATGCAATAAAATCTAGGTCCTAAGTTTCCCCCCGTGCAGAAATATCAACAGGATGTGATTTACGTGCATAACGTGCGTCGCATAATCAACCCTCGCGTTCCCGATTTCCTCAATTTTCGATTAAAAGCCCCACACGAAAATACGAACGTGCGAGGCCAAACACTCCCTCGGGGAGATGTAAACATTTCCGCAGGAAATCGCAAAATCCAAATGTCACGGATGTACGATTAACGCGAGATAAATTATAT
>NW_017096075.1:6091-20354 GCF_001412225.1 Nicrophorus vespilloides
CCAAAAATATACTAAAATCACATCATGAAATTTTGCAATGATTTTAATGAAAAAATATACTTATATTCACTTCCAGTTATTATAATTATAGGGAAAATCTTGATATTAAGTTTTTTAACTGACAAATGTAATCTATTTAGATAATCATGAGTTCAATAAAAAGTTTTAAAGTTTACGCAAAGATCTCAAAATAGAAAGAGTAGGAAAAGCAATTAAAAAAAAGCACTTAACTTAAACAAATTAAACTACATATATTTACTGTCCTTTAATGTATAAAAATAAAGCATTGAAAAACTTTTACGAGAAATCTTTACGTGTAAATGTGTTCACTGCTTTTTAACTAAATTTATATCAGGATTTTCATATCCAAATTTGAGCTTTCGTTGACTTTATAATGCAGAAGTATAAAATGTAAGAAGAAAGTTTTATTTCTCTAAAGAAAACAAGAAAACCAATTACAAAGTTAACGTTTTATACTATTTTTTACATAATAAACGTCAATTAAAAGTTAATTTTAATCAAAGGCAAATATAATCATTAATTTATATTTCATTTTGATTTGAAGCTAATATTTAGAGATGTTTGAATATAATTTTCGCTTTTTATAGACTAAAACTTGTAGAAGTAGATAATTGAAATCATGAATTCATATTATATTTTCAGTAATGTAGCTTCGACGGAATGCGAGCGATTTAAAATAAAAGTTCACGTAGGAATTCCAAGATGAATGTTGACAATTGGCATTCGTTGAATTTCGTCTAATTAAAGGTGCGTTATTAAAATGCAGGACGCGATTCTAATTAAAATTTCGCTAATTAGGTGAAAGCGTTATATGTGTGCGTGTGTCGATACCAATTTCGCTGTGAGTGAGAGAAAGAGAGAGAGAGCCAGACAGTTTGGGGGGATGGAGTAGAAAGGGTGAGAGAACATAACAAATTCCTACAGATGGGATGACGTTAATAACCGGCATTTTAGATATGCAATTATCGGAACAGCCTCAGAGTTTGGCCGCCCTTAACCTGCCCTTCCACGAGAGGGAAAGAGCATACACGCACACACACATAACGTCGAATGGCTAGACCCCTTCGAATAATAACCCCTGAAGTGGCATCATTTAAGTAGCCCTTTAATGAAACTTTAACGGGGTCGTTGATTTAATGATTTTCCACTGCTCAGCAGATTCCGCAAGCCGTGGAACTATAACTATAGTTATGAGCAGACCAATAACAATTGTTAATTTACACTTCTTTTTAGTATCATTATGCATCCTGTTTTCATACAAATTAACTCATTGTTTAACGATGTATTCAACATTTAGGAGACATCTTAGATACGGCTCTTATCTTGGTATTTGTACTCAGTGGAGGTCCCTAACGGCCGTTCGGAGAGTATTTAAGATTGTTAAACAGCTGTATTTTACATTAGTTTACCGGTTCAAAACATACATTAGATTAAATATGTAAAAAAATAATCTTACTTTTCGTAACAACTAATGTTATTACAAATAAAATAAAACTTCTACATTGCAAATATTAACGTTAAAATATTAGTCAAAATCTATAAATTTTCTTTCTTTATATAAAATCAATCAACAATTTGAACCAATTGCAACCAGATTTACAATCATATTCTTAAAAACACATGTCAAAATATAGTTAATCTAAATTCTTTTGATATAATTAATAAAACTAATATTATGTTCAATAAAGTTGAACATTATTGAAGTAAAATCTAATTCTATATATCAAAGAAATAGAAGAGAAAATTTCATCCATATCTTAAACGAATTAATTGGGAATATTCGATGATCAATTAATTCAAGAGATTTATCAAAATATCATAGAAAAAGAAAATTAAAATAAGGCAACAGTTGTATTAATAATTGACTAATTGTATTTGCAAAGAAATCAACTAAATCAAGTACACCACAAATTAATTAGGAATGTTCGATGATCAATAAATTCAAGAGTTTTTTTTTTTGAAAATATCATAGAAAAAGAAAATGAAAATAAGGCAATAGTTGTATTAACAATTGACTAATTGTATTTGCAAAGAAATCAAGTACACCACAAATTAATTAGAAATGGTCGATGATCAATAAATTCAAGAGTTTTTTTTTTTGAAAATATCATAGAAAAAGAAAATGAAAATAAGGCAATAGTTGTATTAATAATTGACTAATTGTGTTTACAAAGAAATCGACTAAATCAAGTACACTTATCTCTCGTTTTACATGAGTAAATCGATTATTTTGAACATTTATTTATTTTTTTAGACGTCTGACTGTACTTATGAGTCACTATTTCAATTATAAACAGACGTAAAACAGACTTAAATACTTGTTGGTATTTTAATGTAATCTTTATATTGTATACAAAATTGATTTGTTTTGTAAATAGAAACACCTAAGCTACATTCAAGTAATACTTGTCACTTCTGTATAGGTTACTTGATTTATGTTGTAACGAAAAAACAATACCAAGATTATAAAATAATATTGTTACTAAATATATATGAAAATTGAACTTTCTTAGTAATCTAAATCATTATAAATCAATTATTATACGAATTAAGTTTTTTTTTTCATAGAAAATATTGATGAAATTTCATGAAAGAAATCCAAAGAAAAATTTTATTTTTTATGTTCAAGTAACAAAGGGTTAAAACAGTGTTAAAGCGAAAACATGTAAATAAAGTACAATGTAGAACGAGCGATATTATATTGACTCACAATTTCTTTTCTTTTTCTATCATTACTTACTATTTTACATAAGAATTTATTGCACTATAAATTATAAAATTATTTATATAACCAGTATAAATTTTGCATAAAAAAAAATAAAACAACATTCCATCTGCAACGGAATCCCACACATCGCGACCATTATTGCACACGTACGCGAACATATCTAAAGATTGATTGCATTCGAGGGTCTCTGGTGTATTGCAGCCCTCTTTAAACCATCCATCTCGCGGTATTTCCACTATTTTTTTTTGTTCTTCATCCCCTGGTCCTCACTGTTTACAACACCAACCCCATATTATCAGTAATTTATGGATTTTTCGTGAGAGGGTTTTTGGGGATGGCGGTGCATTTATTGGGGTTCGTTTTTCATTGTTTTCGCTTCCGGTCTGCGGCGCACCAAGCGACTTTACAATTCCACGAGCTTGAATATTTACGCTGAATGCAAAAATTAATAGTAATAATAAGAAAGAAAAAAATCATAATAATTATTATTGTTTTTATTAATTTATTTGCTCGGTGTTTGGGTGAGTTCAAAGACCGATCGAATTTTACAACAGATTAGTTAAAGTTAATTGGTCGCTATTTCTGACATGTGTTCACGCGATATGTGTTTTCACTGAGCCCTCACCGCGTGTGAGTGAGCGAGTGTTGTGTGTGGGTATGCATTTCAAAACTGAACGTGTTTATTTTTCACTCACCAAACACACTCGTCCGGGATAAGTGTAACTAATAAGTTGCAATTAGTTTCGTGTTTGCGTTTATTGTCAATCAAATATCGGTTCACCATTAAAGTGCATATTCCAACAGTTTTTTCTCTCGTCTCAGTACAACTCAAAGTGAAAGTTCTACCTTGGATTACACCGACTGTTTGTTGCTCCATATCATAATAATACATTGTAATTAATTTGTTTAAATAAGGATATATACAGAAGTTCTCATTAACTAATTGATATATTAAATTTTTTGCAGATGTGATGATGTTCAGAGATCGATCGAACTATTAGACAGGGTCTTATCGGAGTTTGATGATGTGGAAAATGCAAATCAGGTTCAAAACGTAAGCTAGCTGTAAATAATTAATCGACGAACGTACATTTCCAAATGCATTTTACTAAACTCTCCAATCCATCATTAATTCATTAACAAATAAATATTTTCATAGATCATCAATAATTGAATGAAATTCCCCACGTTTTCTGCCGTAATTGTATAAATACACAATATAAATTAATTCTCATCGGACCCACATTAACCCCAATTAGTTGTCTGCAGCGCGCAACAACATTTCATCCATTAAAATCACACATGTTGGTTATGGAATCAATGGAGGTGAAGCATTATTTTTAACTTGGAACGTGATAATATCTATTTTTAATTACAAAATCTTATGCGGCGCTCGAAGCGAATCGTCGCTTCTCATTTTTGTTTTTTTTTTTTATTATTATGATGTAGGCGTTGAAAACACGTGACCTTTGTATAATATATAAGAAAAAAAATGTGTTTTGGAAACGTTAAATTTCAATGCCAAAATCAATTGCTCTTTGAGTGTTTATATTGAGTTATGTGTTAAGGTCAGAGTAACTGCTGATACGTGCACTCTTTCTGCTCTCTTTTAAGCCCGATAACCAGTTTTTATCAGGGTATTAATTAGCTGCTTTTGGTTCGGTTTAAATTTCGATTCGCACTCGTGTCAGTCACAGACGGACCATTGTTTATATCCTATTATTTATGAACGCACACAATAATCGCAAATAGAAATTTGATTTTAAAACTGAAAATTAATGCGTCGAGTGCCCTCGTTTGATTAAAATTAATTAAAAGTATAAACAAGTCTAGCTACAATATATGGAGCATCGTAATTATTATTGTTCTCTTTTATCTTTATAGATTCCAATGTCTGGCTCCGCGTCGACGCCGCATTTGCAGCAGCAAGCGTCAACTCCAATAAACGCACTTTCGACACCCGAAGATGAGAGTCCTTCCCTCGGCCACCAATCCGAAGACGATGGCTACATGAGCATGAATGGCCGCAAGGCGAAATTTAATTTAGCGTTTAAACCATTGACAGAGGTTCCCGTCCATCAGGAAGTTATTCCAGGAGACCCCAACGATTTCCCTCCACCCCCTGAAGAAGCCCAGAGGCTAATAGCTACTCTCTTACCGAAGTACGTAGTATAAAGATAGTCTCGTCAACAAATAAAAGTTATCTTAACCGATTCTTCATTTGCAGGGTATCGCCCGCGCATTCTTCTAAAAGGAATGGTAACAAACCTAGAACATCACCGATTACTCAACCCCGCATAGAGACTATCCCTCCTCCACAGAGATTTCAAAACCATGAGTTCACACCTGTT
The DNA here is from genome assembly GCF_001412225.1 of Nicrophorus vespilloides. NCBI lineage: Eukaryota > Metazoa > Arthropoda > Insecta > Coleoptera > Silphidae > Nicrophorus > Nicrophorus vespilloides. The sequence continues at coordinate 11,192 of NW_017096075.1, forward strand.
GTTAACGGACTTCCAGAGAAACATTCAGCGACGCAAACGACTCTGGTAAATAATATTTATTATTGTATTATTATTGAAGGCAATGACAACTGATTTATTTTTCAGCCTAAAACTCGTCATCAACGTCCGTTTGGCTGGGAAAACGATTTCATAGTGCATCCACTTCCACCACCTGGGTATCGCTTCGGGAGCCTACCGTTTCAACATGGAGTGTACCCTCTAACTTCGCCTACAAGAGTTCCACCGAGAACAGTACCCTCCGCAGCGGAGAAACATCGAGAAGTGAGGAGAAGAGGTAGCGAAGACACCCTTTCGTGTGACCTTGACGATCAACAACCTCTGAGGACGTTGCGCGAATTGGGTGACGATGAACACTTTTCCGATGATTCTTTGGAGGAGATGCTTCCACCTCCTCCGCCGGTTAACAAAAGGGCAAGCATTGCGTGGGAAGTTCCTATAGACAACGAGGATGGTTTTATGACTCCAGGTAGCACTAAAGTTATAGGTAAATTTCAACGCAAAATCATGATATTAAAGTTACAATTACTGCGTTTTAGGAAGGAGAAGACACAAATCGGGATCTCAGTCGAGTACAAGTTCAATTCCTAATAGGTTAAAAGAATTCGATGATTGGCCAGATCCACCGCCGTGCACCACTGAAGACGAGATTACTTCGCCATTCTCCGATTCCGATGACGTGATCCTTCCGCAAGAACTGAGCGGCTCTAATTTATCCGGAACGGGAACGTATATAGTGAGACGTGGGAAGAAGGAGAGGAAAATTCTGCAGCACTTAAGCAGCTCTATGAATTCATCCTCATCGTTAAATTCTCGCCTGAGTTCAGATCTAAGCATACCTCATTCTCGATTTAGTGCGGACTTGAATTCGCGTCTCAGCAGAGAACTAAGCACACCAAATTCAAGGTACAGCATCGACCTTAGCACGCCACATTCGAGGCTAAGTCAGGAACTTAATTCTCCCAAGTCTAGATTCAGTTTAGATTTGAACAATTCGAGACAATTAAGTCAGGAGATGATAAGTTCTCCATCGAGAATGAGCGCAGATTTGTCTAGTTCACGTTCTAGTACTCCGCAAAGTAAACAAGAATTTAAGAAACACAGCACCACATTCGATAATATCAAATCTTTGATTAAGGAAGGCGTTATCGAGCACTACAATGGACCGCAAATCGAATCCACGAAGGAGCTGAACGCTATGGTCAATCCCATTGTTAGAGTCGTGTCGTTGCCCAGTTTGAATGCAGAAGAATTGACCCCGCGCAGGGAACTAGCTGTTACAGTTGAAGAGGAAGAAGACGGAGATTCCAGTCCATCGTCCTCGTCGAATACTGACAATATATCGCCGCTGAGGAAAATTGAACAAAATATAAGCGAATTGCTCGAAAGACGGGATATCGAAGTCTCAAGCATGATACAGGACGATAAATGCGTGCTAACTGTAAACGGTGTGGACAAAACATTGAGCAACGAAAAGAAGAAAAGACCGGCTCCGTCCAAATCTCAGAAGCAAGAAAACGAGTTACAAAAATCCAACAGCCATAACGAAATTCAAAGATCCGAAGATTACTATCGCCAACTGTTGATCGAAGGCGGCAACATGAATCAATACAAGAGACCAGGAATTCAAAAATCGGAGAGTGCAAAAGAGATGTTAATATCTCATAAGGAGAAGGAGATTAGAAACATCCCCATTTCTAATAGTGCAGATTTCCCTGTACGCGTCGAAGTGCTCGATTTCCCACCGTTACCACCATCCCCTGTAGAAGAGGACGACGATGAATATTCTGAAATACTGCAAAACGCCAGTTCGAAGCCTCGTGCAGACACTTTACCGATTACTTCAGAGTGTGCACCAGCAGTTCCTCCGCATCGTGAGCCTACCAACAGTTTAAAAACACGATCCATGGACGCCGGTTACACAAGAGGCCGACGAACTTACATGAACACCAGCAACAGAATCCCTGAACGACGCACCCTTCCCACCGAACATCAAGAAACCAAACGAAAGTTCTACCAAAAACGTTCATCGCACAGTCCACAAGAAGATCATCACATGCAGACCTCTTGCAGTCTTCCTGAAACACCCATATTCGCAAGAGGTTGTGATATTCCGAGGACTCCGCATCGTCGTGCCCCGGAAATACCCGGCTTAAGCGGAAACCAGACGGCCCCTCGTCAGAGCAGCACTATGAGCAGTATTAATACTATTGGCAATATGTCGACTGGAGGAATTAGACGAGGAATTTCGAACATGGAACAAGCTTATGTCGGAGCAGAATTATTGAGGATGGCCGGTGGACCAGGAAGAGGATGGTATCCTAAGCAGAGACAGAGGCGACCAGCTTCCATCGAGCATTTGGACAGGTTGGCAAGCGGACATAATCCATGGGATTCCAGTAGAAAGCCACTCACATTACCGCCTAATCTAACGCCCAAATTTTTCCAAAGATCCCCCAGAGATGCACTCAGAAGAGTTACGAGTCTACTAATTAAAAAAGGTTAGTAAACTTTACATATTATTTAGAATTAACATTACATTCAACAAACATCATTCTAAATCTTATAATTGAATTATGCAAAAATCATTCGAAATCACAGTGTAATAAACCATTAGTATACTTTTGCAAGATGATATATTATACAAATATTTAACATTCAAATAAGTTTATTTGAATTTAGTTTAAATGATGGAAGAACTCTGCTTTAAAAATAGTACTCAATTGATTAACTAGAGGGAGCAGTTGGTGTATTACAGCAGTCTTCAAACTTAGTTGGAAATACTTCCACGACGTGCAGCAAGTGGCTCCATCTGAGTTGAACTATTCTATCGCGAAGGTCCTCGCCCTTCGGCAAAATTTATTGACGACCTTCAGACCATCCTTTCCGAAATGACTAATACTATTCTTTAGATTCTGGAACTTGAGAAAATCATTTACGTTCAGTTCTTCTTGGAACTATTTTGCATTTGATATGATTATGCTGTATGAAAAATGTCGCTTTCGTTGCAGGAAATAATCCGAAGGAAGGCAAGAAGGAGAAAGAATTGGTATCGCCGACGATCCACGAGAACGCAAATACCAGTAAGTATTTTAATTCATTTCATAACGGATGGGTGCGTTGTCAGAAGCGACGAGGGGGGCGGTTTTCACCCTCGATATTGAACCGCTACAGTGGGTACGTGCGACTTGGGTACGTGGGTGTCGTCGGATCAATAGAAAGCGAGAGTAAGCAACAGGGCGTTGATACCGAATCCTCCCCAAAAATGTGCCCTCCGCCCCAACGCCAATACGCATTTATATACAACAGTTTCGTTTCAAAAAGTTGAAACAAAAATTGAAAAAATTCCATTGGAAAAAGCTGCCGCAGCAGCATGGCAGTCTTTGATAACAGATAAACAGGCGTATTCATCTATCATTTGCCCCGTGGGAGACAGGATGCGAGCGAAAATAAAGAAACGAGCGTATCTTATCTTGCTCATCCCTTTTAGGATTCGAAACGGGCGTGGAAATAATATGCCCATCGCCAGTTTGGGATGTTGCCTGCATTATTTCGAAAACTAAAACTGTCCCAACATGTAATGCAATGCGACAGAGACCAACACGTAGACACCAAATGTGAGCCTGTCCAACAACAAAAAAAAACACTGTATTTTCAGATCCCATAGTCTAAAAATACATATACAGTGTGCGTGTGTCTTATTTTATTTTTTTCGCCTCCACTTTTACAAATGTAAACTTTTCTTGACGTCAATATAAATGAGAAAAATGTGTGTGGTGCAGCAATCATTGCGTGCATACCGGAATAATGAAATTCGTCGAACGAATGATTCAATTTGGGAAATTGCAATAAGCGTAATCTTATCAATCGGTAATCGTACGAATAAAAAATCAATATTTGGAATATTATAAAACCCGAAAGATTTTCACAATCATCAATTTCGAAAGTCGATTGCAATTCCAAAAATAAATACCTGATATCGATAAATAAGTAATTATCAGTGCAATTAATGGCATTAAAAATTGAATTAAATCAAATAAACTTTTCGAGTTCGAAAATCGAAAAGTCTGTTACATAAAAATGCTAGGATGATTCATGTGCGACTCCACCCAGTTTTCGGATCGAGTCAATTCGAATATTTTTTTTGTGCTAATTGTATTTATTTATGCGTTTTACTGCATTTCTTTGTGTCGGTTATGCAGATGGAATACTGAAACGCGTTGCAAAGCGATTGAAAAGTATGATTCTGTTTATAATGAAATGTGTTCAGAGGGGGCTTTGGCTTTGGAAACGCAGACACAATGATGTGTCATAGTTTGTGAGAGAGGGTCGAATTGCAGTCCCCTTTTCTGTGCATATTACGTTTTAGTTGAGGGTGGAACAGCTGGGGATAATCCCTATGCCGAGTTGCCGCTCGAGGGATTCGAACGATACAAAATGTGGACGGAACGGCATATATTTTACGTTATCTGCTTCCATTCGAAAATTCCACACTAAACACGACTTGGAAACAATTTCAGTTAACTTAACAGAAGCTGCAATCACTAAGTGCAGTACATCCTCTTTATTTATTTATTTGTTTTTTTTTCTGAAACATAAAGATAATTTTCAAGTGCTTTTTTTTCTATCTATTTTTGGTGGTTGTTTGGGATCGGCCGATAGGAACGAACGGTCTGGCAGATTGGCGACAGGACATAGCATACATCGTCTGTCACACAATAACCGGAAACCGAAGATGACTTAAAATAACAAAGACATCCAAAGACATTCTTTTTTTTTCCTTTTTTTTCGATGAATTATGCATAGAGCGTTCCCCGCTGGACTGACCAACCTAACGTGTGCTCATTAACAGGAAACAACCAAACGGAGTACATAAAAATGCATCGCTAAAACGATAAACAATTGAAATATTCCGCCTTAATTGTTATCGCACTTCACAATGACAGATTATTAATAAACGTCAATAAATAACACAATGCTAACAGGATGATACCAAATCTGCTTACATCGAAGAATGCCATGAATCACATTGATCACGAATGACTCAAATGCAACTGGAGTGTTTTCACTAATTTAATAATATCAACAACAACTACAAGAAATCATCATCATCTTTCAAACAATACTTAATTTCACAAGAAAATAACAAATAAAATATTACTTTCTTTCGGTAATATTTTCATTATTTGTTTACAACAACAGTTTTTATGTTTAATTTATGTTTAAATATCCGTCGATACCCAAAAAGTCATCGTCCTTCTAAGCAAGTTTGTTTTCTTCTATTCAATGAAAGAAACCTTCTGCATGATTTAATCAAAATTCAGCTGCACACATATAAATTTAATTTGAATTTTTAATTATCTGTTGTCTATTGGAATATATTTTTTATTTATTTTTTTCTTGAAATCCTAATATGGAGAGCGAAATCGAATGCAACCGTAATCTTTTTCCGGCAGGAAGTCCGAAGCGTTGAATGTAATTTAAAAAAGAAAACGAATGAAAAAAAAATCATTACATATTCATGCAATTCGTATACAAATAGTTTTCGTTAATTTCATTTTCATATCACATATTTCGACCATTAACATTCCCAATTTAATCAACAAAATAAATACGTATACTGAGAAATATTATTTACAATTGAAATGTTTAGAAAAACTAAATGATTTCATACATATTTTTTGGTATATTCTACTGTTATTTTAATTAGATTTTTCTTATTTTGGAACTTTGGTATATTTGCTGTTATTATTGGGTTGGCAAGAAAGTAATTTCGGGTTTTCACAAATAAATAATCTTATGTTTGTTTTGAAGGACTTCTGTCAATGTTTTGAGTTTTTCCTTTTGTCATTTGAAAGAGGTCATTTTTAGTTCGCTTTAGTGCGAAATTTTATTTGCAGCTGTTAGTTTTGGGTGCAAAAGCAATCATTTTCGACCTATTTTACTTATTTATTTCTGTAAAGCCCAAAATACTGCTGAGAATGTCAGAATGTGCACTATTAAATTACCATTTATTTCGAAGATTCAAAATTTTTTGATTGGTAAAACTTTCACTAATTATGATCACGTTAAATCGCACTTGGTGCAGTTCTTTGCTGACACGGACCAGAAGTTTTATGAGTCCAGAATGAAGGTCTTCGTACAAAATGGAAAATATAAAATTGATTAAAGTTCATTCTTTGTATACAAAAAACGAATTTTGATTTCTATCTTGCTGACACAATATAATTAGTTCTAAATAGGTTTTAAAATTAACTTTGTACAGAAACAAATTGGTTTTGTTTTCAATATTTGTGAGTATTTTTCTAAAGGCAACGATTTGTATTTGACTATATTCTCAGATCAAAATTATAATATTTTATAATGGGAAATGTGTATTAACGTAATGATAATACTAAATGGAACAGTTTTACAGTATTTATCGTTTAAAAACAGAAATACGAAGTGCCTCGCAACACTTCTATTTTAAGTGAAGCAAAAGATAAACATGGAACACGTAATTAGTATACCAGGGTTAAATATAATGACTGTCCTCTTTTTTTTTGTGTGTGTTTTTCTCTCCACCGTCGTTTCTTGTCTGCCCAGTAAATTACTCACTCGTTTACTATTATTTCAGGTGAGGAGACCCAGAAGAAGAAGAGCTTCTTCAAGAATTTCTGGAAGAGGTCTCGCCATTACTCCTTGGAGCAGCAGCAGCAGCAGTAAGAGATGCAGCTCTGATGCAGTTTCTATGTAGAGAAACAAACCATTCACTAACCAACATAGTATTAAAATACGCCCTAATTATATAAGTCTGCACTCACGCGATCCCCGAACGTTTACATGAATGTAAGAATTTATATTGAAAATAATAACGACGATTATTATAAGCTTATTTTAACGCGAGAATCGTTCTTTTTAATTATGTTGAAACAACTTTGCGTGGCGAACTCTTAGAGTAGACGAATCCAAAATTTTGATTTCGAACAAACAAACAAAAACCTAACTTATAAACATATTGACATAAAATCCTTCCATTTTTGATATCAGATTTTTTAGGGATTAAAAAACAAGGAGAAAGAATTATATATCAGCTCTCGACTGAAGAAGAAACGGTTTTGTTTATTTGGAGGCAACGTAAAGTGTCCACATTTAGGAAACGCACAAAATGAACAAAAAAAAAGAAAATTCAAATCCAAAACTAAATAGTACAAATCGAAAATTGTTATTTTTTGATTTACATTGATTGATCAATTCGTAAGTTGCCTCAACGAAGTGTGTTGGTTTCTTCTTTTGAAAAGTGAAGTTTTGAGAGACAAACTGTACCAAAATATGTTGTTTATTTTTTTCTTCTTTTTGGTATAGCACAAATTGTAACCGACTGCCCTCTTGGAATTGTATAGATTTAAATCTAAATATTATATGAATCAAATTTTTTGATACATTTTTATTGATAATTCTAATTAAACAAACAACCATTAAAAAACTCGTTCATTCATTTTAGTGGGAAGGGGAGGACTTAGTCGAGTAGTTTAAGTGTTTATACGGTGAATTTAATGAACAACAACGTTTATATTTGTCTGAATCATAGTTATCTCCGTTTATATCTAAATCTGTAATCGTTAACGTTATAAACAACAAGTTATAATCGGACGTTTCATTTACCGAATCGTTCGTTTTTCAATGGAAAATTAACTGAAAAGTGTATGAAATTGGTTTTTATTCAAACAGCGTAGTTGTATTGTGTGTGTAATGATGATGATGATGTGTACTAGGTATATTCATATTTTCCGTAACGTTTTTACCCCTCTGTAGAAGAAGTTATATTTGTAAAATACCACGCCGCTTCTTTACTGTATCTAAAAATATATATATATATAAAAAAAAATATATAATAAACAAACAAAAAAAATAATATATATGAAGAATAAATATATACTTTTTCAATGTTCACAATAAAGTGCCCCAATTTTTGTATGATTCAATTTGTCGATGAGAGAAACGTGTAGAATTAATTAATTGAATAAAGTAGTTTTTAAACTTATTTAATGATAGGTGAAACCCAGGTAAGGAGGGAAAATATGTACGCTAATAACAAGTATTTATATATACAATATAAATATATTAATTAGTTTAATAAATAAACACATACACACGACAACAACAACAAAACAAATTTTGCAAAAAAAAAAATCAGATTTTTATAATTGTCGCTTTGATTGGAGTTTTTTTTTATTATTTGTGTTTTTTTGTAGATTTGTGATACGTTATCCTTTTGTTTTTTCCCCGACAGGATAGAAAAAAAAAAGAAATATTGAATCAATAATTAATAATATGAAAAAAGGTAATAAAAATAACGATTAGTCATTTATTTTTTATATTAATTTTTACTAATTTATATTTCGTTTTAATATTGTAGATTTGTACAGCAGTCTTAGTATGGATATTTTGTTATTTGTGAAAGTGTAATAACTAAATGTAAATAATGAATGAGTAAATAAATAAAAAGCTTCAACAGTACAATAATCGATTCCGTTCATTATGTGTTGCACTCTATACTGCACTATCTGTGTAAGTAAACTATCTCTTTTTTTTTTCCAATACATTGGATGCTTTGTGTTCTCTCTTTCTCTCTCTTCGAAGTTGGTGGTTTCGAAGTTGCGGATGTCATTTGTACAAGGTAGGTAGGTACATCGACGCCTCCTGTTCCTTTCTATGACTACGCCCTACAGACTGGATCGATGCGGCGTCGAGTTGAACGTGCGTCGGGTAATGAACCTTTCGCCAAATCCGAAACGGGACGTAATATTTGCCATATTCCTCTAACAGTCAAATGAATAACTATGTAGAATTATCATAATTGAACGTGTCTGCACGAAATTACATATAAAGAAGTCAATAAAACAATCTAACTTATATCAAATTATAGTTTTCTTTCAATATAACATTAGTTTAAAGCAAATTATAAATAATTGTACAAAGTTAGTTTTTTTATTTAACAACGTAATATTTGCCACATTCCTCCAACAGTCAAATGAATAACTATGTAGTATTATCAGAATTGAACGTGTCTGCACGAAATTAGATATAAAAATTCAATAAACTAATACTAAATTATATGTTTTCTTTTAATATAACATTAGTTTAAACCAAATTATAAATAATT
>NW_017096075.1:20379-123194 GCF_001412225.1 Nicrophorus vespilloides
ATTAGATATAAAAATTCAATAAACTAATACTAAATTATATGTTTTTTTTTATTATAATATTAGTTTAAACCAAATTATAAATAATTGTATAAAGTTACTCCTTTATTTAAGAAAGTAATATTTGCCACATTCCTCCAAAAGTCAACTGAATAACTATGTAGTATTATCACAATTTAACGTGTCTGCACGAATTTACATATAAAGAAGTCAATAAAACAATGTAACTAATACTAAATTATAAGTTTTCTTTCAATATAACATTAGTTTAAACCAAATTATAATTAATTGTATAAAGTTAGTCCTTTATTTAAGAAAGTAATATTTGCCACATTCCTCCAAAAGTCAAGTGAATAACTATGTAGTATTATCAGAATTGAACGTGTCTGCACGAAATTACATATAAAGAAGTCAATAAAACAATCTAACTAATACTAAATTATATGATTTCTTTCTATATAACATTAGTTTAAAGCAAATTATAAATAATTGTATAAAGTTAGTTCTTTATTAAAGAACGTAATATTTGCCACATTCCACCAACAGTCAAATGAATAACTATGTAGTATTATCAGAATTGAACGTGTCTGCACAAAATTAGATATAAAAATTCAATAAACTAATACTAAATAATATGTTTTCTTTTAATATAACATTAGTTTAAATCAAATTATAAATAATTGTATAAAGATAGTTTTTTATTTAAGAACGTAATATTTGCCACATTCCTCCAACAGTCAAATGAATAACTATGTAGTATTATCATAATTGAACGTGTCTGCACGAATTTACATATAAAGAAGTCAATAAAACAATGTAACTAATACTAAATTATAAGTTTTCTTCCAATATAACATTAGTTTAAACCAAATTATAAATAATTGTATAAAGTTAGTTCTTTATTTAAGAACGTAGTATTTGCCATATTCCTCCAATAGCCAAATGAATAACTATGTAGTATTATCAGAATTGAACGTGTCTGCACGAAATTAGATATAAAAATTCAATAAACTAATACTAAATTATGTTTTCTTTTAATATAACATTAGTTTAAATCAAATTATAAATAATTGTATAAAGTTAGTCCTTTATTTAAGAAAGTAAAATTTGCCACATTTCTCCAAAAGTCAAGTGAATAACTATGTAGTATTATCACAATTTAACGTGTCTGCACGAATTTACATATAAAGTTATAAGTTTTCTTTCAATATAACATTAGTTTATAGCAAATTATTAATAATTGTATCAAGTTAGTTCTTTATTTAAAAACTTAGTATTATCAGAATTGAAAGTTTCTGCACAAAAAGATATGTAAAGAAGTCAATTAAACAATGTAACTAATACTAAATTATAGTTTTCTTGCAATATAACATTAGCTGTATGAATAACTGTATACATTTATACCAAAAAAGTTAGAATTCTACATAGATTCATTACGGACAAATCAAATTATAGTCCGAACATTTTAAAGCATACTACTTTCGCTCATTCGAATGAGCTGGTATGAAATAAAATGAGTGGACTGAGAAAACATTCTGGATGAATCATAGGAAACACATGGTGCGTTTACAAAGGAACCACGCCGTTCGGCTCCATCGCATGTCCAAAAATTTGATGCACATCAATACCTCGCACAGTCCGGATTCACTATAGTCCGGTTTCATAATTAAATTGCAAAAGAATCTTCTATAAAATGTATAACTTTTTCTCATTTCATTTGTTGTTGTGACGCATTCTTGCTCAAATTGTGGCTTATAATTCTTCCAGAGTCGTCGATTTTCTGGCTTAAACTTTATCTTTAAAGTATCTACACAAGAAAACGTTCAGTGGCGTTAATGAGAATGTAGCTTCATCGCTCCAAACAATCTTCCCCGAAAACTGTGCATCCCATGTACTATTCACAAAATTGTTTCCTTCAGTCCAGATCATCTTCATTGATAGCATGTACCATTGTTGGAATGTAACTTTTCCATTTGCAACGTCTGAAAATGTGATGGATCTTACAGATTTTGTACTCCAGTACTCTTTCTTGACTGGTGAAGCTCGTTGATGTTCTTGGTGTACTCGAAACGTTGTCTTTAAACATCCTGAATGAATTCCATTTGTTTCAAACGTATCTTTTATCCGATTAATTGTAAATCGCGTAGGTGAATCTGCCTGAAACTTAATACAATATTGGCTTCGAACTTTCATACTTCCAATAACATTTTAAAATAAATTTTCTTTTTTCAAAAGTTAATCTCGGTTCACTCATTATTTCCAATTAATTAAAGAAAAATCATAAAGATGAACAGTGTATACATTTAGTTTGTATTTATACAGACTAAAACTCTTGTCATTGATTAGTCCTGCTTCAATAGTCCGGACTATGCGAGGTATTGCTATAGTTCAATAAAAACATGTTACTAATATTACGATTATATTGTACAAGTTCTATCGAAAATTATTCTGTTGAAAGATGAAATTAAATGAATCATCACGATAATAGCTTGAGGATAAACTAGAAGAAGTTCTAGAAAAATCTCTTAAAATATAGCCTGTTAAAATACGAATCTCGTTAGACGATATCACTTCACACATTGTAGTAAAAACCTTCTAAATCATACAAATTCATTAGAAATTTTAAAAATATTTGTTATTTTTTCTATACGAACATTTCTTTTAATCTTGTCTACATACTGATATGATATAAACAGTCATTTTAAAATAGTCTAATCATCACTTACAGGCAGTAAAACATACAGTTTTAATGATTTACATGTTTTTTTTTCCATTTCATACTTTTTTTTATTGTTTCTAATTATTTTTGTTGTTGTAATTTTAAGACGGTGGCAACTAATTGTTTTAAATAGATCATTTAAATTGCTTATTTTGAGGATGTTTCGTTGATAATAATACACATTTGTAAGTTGAAATGCATATTTTTATTTTCAAAACATAATTTACATTTATTTGCATATATTAGCATTTTATATTTATTTTGTTTTCACTGTTTACAGTTAAACAACATGTGCAGCGGATGATGCTTAAATTTATCCAAAACAGTTGACCTAAAATATAGAGTTTCTAGAAGTATACAACTTCTTTTTGTATAATTGATTAAGCAATAGTTATTATTAATCAAAATTTTATATTTATTTACAATTTTTATTGATATGTTTTACATCTGAAGATCACTTAAGTGAATGTTATTATACAATTTCTTCTTTATCAACAAATTAATGTATTTTTTTTTCAAAACAAGTTGATTATAAAACGTTTTTAACAAAATTGAATTTTCTTAATGATAATTTGTTAATCAAAATCCAATTCAATGAAAGGATATTCAAGTTTCCAGGTACATTTTAAAAACTAGGATTGAAACTGGGAAAATCCAACAATTTTATAAATCGTATCATATGAAAACATTATTTGTTTTCTTGATTAACTGCAAATGATTAAATGCTAACCAAATACAAACATTTTTGAAGTATTTATGTCACATATGTCGTTGGAAAAGTTCAACAAAATCTGGCATGTGAGTGTTATCAAAATTGGGTTACGATAATAATTCCGATTTGATTAGAAAACCAAGATCAAACCTTGAACTTGAATGAAACGAAAAATAACGACATTTACGACATAACTGAACGTTTTTTCCCCATCAATTCAAATTATAAACATGTTTCATTAGTTCTAAACTTTACTTACCTGTTATAATTAGAAAATATTGTGAAACATAAAATTTGCAAATTGTTATGAACATTTTCCTCGTGTGCTTTCTTTAAGCATTCCTCTGGTAGTATGATAACAGTTTATTTACAAGTTACCACTCGTTATCTAATCTCGTGCATTTTAGTGTTTTCACTGATATTATTATAACAGGAAAACTAGCAAAGTGTCTAAAAAAGATTTATTGCCGCATTCCAAGTGCGGATTTCTCGTCCGGTTTTCCTTACCTGACCTAAACAAACCTGCAAATAAATCTTGTCATCCGAGGCAGATTTAGATAACAATTTAAATGTACCTCTCTTGAAAATTTTCAGCAATAAATTTTCAACTTTTGTCCCACAAGCGAGATTTATTTGCTCACGGCAACGGATCCACCAATGCAGATAACTGCAAATCGTAATTACATTCTCTCTCTCGAGATGGGATAATTGTATGGAAGACCCGGTCGTTATTTCTAGTGAGGGTAAATAAATGAGCGTAACGTTTATATAATACAAATTTATTATGGTTTTCAAGTAGACACATCATCCTTTCTTCTTGCGAATTATCAGAAAAAGTTTTACAAAGCTTCGTATTTCTTTGATGTTCTTTCCAATTGTATAGAACGAGAGAACCACTAAAGTGGGTGGAGAATGAGTGAGCGTTACAATAATTACTTCCACTATTATTACACTTAATCATATTTTGCAGGGTAAATTGGATGAACTGATTTCGGTAATGCATTTTGCGATTGGCGTGAAAATTAGATTTCAAAACTACTTACTGGCAAACTGTCAACAAGTTTAAAATTATCACAAAAACTAACGTCAGTGTCAAACGTAAACCAGTGCGCAACTTTCAACTAGTCTCCGACTTTTTTTTTTGCTGATTTATACTTATTTTGATGATGAGAGTGAAAGGAAAATAAAAAACGAAAGGACACCAATCAAAAAGCATGAGCGAGGATTTCTGGTATAGAAGCTTCTATCACTAAAGAGTCTAGTAATTAGCGGGGAAATGGAGATTAGTATAGAGAGAAAAAAAGACCTTACCAAAACGCGAAATTGTCATGTAATTTGACACTTCCGAAAGAAAGCTTTTTTGCTTACATCTAAATCAACTATCTTCGCTTCACGCTTTCGAGCAGAAAGCAAGCAAAAATAATCGCGCTTCGCTGTTGCCCTTTTCCCTGGGAACAACAAAAAGAAAGCAATCCACGGATGGAACACGAGGCGCTTCCGGTTTTAAAAGAAAACAACGAAAAGCAAGGATGAAGAAAGAAAGAAAGAAGAGATGTTAAGGAGTAGAAATAAAAAAAAGAGTGTGTATTAATTGCAGATTTTTGTTCGTTTCACTTGTTTATTTAAAAAATAAATGAAAAGTAAAAAATAAAGAAAACCAGCGGGACTAGAGATTTTTTTTATTAAAAACCCTAAACTGTAAGTTTTCAGTATTAAATTAAAGAAAAAAAAAATTATTATTATTATTATAGTAGATAGCAATGGTATAGGAAAAAGAAGCTAACACGAAATGCTTAAATAAAGTCGGTACTAAAAAGAAAGAAAAAAATGTAATCCTAAACATCCTTAAATCATATATAAAAAAAAACACAAAAATAATATTATATTATCATGAGACCACAGTCTGAAAGAAAAAAAAAATAGTAATAATAGTAATCGTAGTTTATTAGCAATGTGAATCGTTTTATAAGCGCGATGAACCATAGGATTTAAATCGAAAATAATAAAAAAAAAAAAAATACTGAATAAGATTATATATATTGGAGGCTTATAAAAGATTCCACAAGTTTTACATTGAAACTGGGGGGGTAGTATAATAATTAAATACAAATTTGTGAATGCATGAATCGTTCCGACTTGGTGGTGGTTGGTTGGTTGTTGTTGTTTTTTCTGTTTCCTGTTTTTTTCTTTTTTAATACATTATTATTATATAAAAATGAACGCACTTGATATACACATTGCTTGTTTCGCAAAATACAAAATTTTATAATGTAGGTTGTTGTTGCCGCGTGGTTGTCGGATGAAGCGGCGATCTTACTAATCTGGAACAAAAGACACACTCTTAATTATAGACATTCTACACGCGGCGCCACATAACTCTCTGTTATATTTGTACAGCATTTTAGGATGCATAATTAATTACGAAACGAATACGTGTAGTCGTATTAGTTATAATACAATGTATCATTTGAATAACGCAATTTGGAATTTAGATATTGTATCACGTTGTTTATAGGCATATTATTTGATTGATAATTAGAAACGGGGCGACAGTGGAACAATAGATATTAAATCTGGCAAATGAAGGCATTATAAAAATAAAGTCTACTTTATGATCATATGTAATAGAATAAAGAAATAAATCACGTCGACGATGAGACTCACCTCTAGTAACCGCAGGACATTAGGTATTCACCTAACTTTTCTACAACAGACGCTGCTTGTTGAGGTTGGATAGGATCTTCGTAAAGGGAAACTACCACGGCTGAAAACGAACAATGCATTATTGTTATTATTATTATAATTATTGTTGTCGACGTGGCCTCAAGGCATTTACGGATAAATAATTCATTAAAGAGCATTCAAATTGTTTACGAAATTGTCGAAGATTCAGGTAAGCTGCGCCCGTGGCTTTATGCCAAGGTAGGAGGTATTATATTTAGCGAAAAGTATGTTGACCCATATGAGTATCGCAAAAATGCGCAAGAATTGTACGCATTGCCAAAACGTACGCGGCGCGTGTAAACTGATACAGATTATCACTTTACAACGTAACGACGCAGTTACAAATTATAAATAACAGCGACGAATAAATATATGCAAAAATTGAAATAAAAATTGGCTATAAGTTTATATTTCTTTGGCTCGGAATGCTATTAGATAAATTATATATGTATATGTGTGTGCAGTGGAATAATTCAAAGCACGCGATACACTTCGCCGTAAATGCCTGCCTAGTAAAATAGAAATCAAGAAGATTTTCATATTTCGTGTGTCCTACATGTGCGATCTCTTCGAAAGCCAATTACTTTCACAAACCGGCGCTCTTTTACATTACAATATTTCGCTTTTCATTTCTAGCTTCAACTATTAATACCGTTATTATAACAAAATAAAATAGGTAATATTTTTATGCAACGTAATCGACCTTAATCGCTTAATTAAAGTAAACACATCGTTGCGTATCTTTTCTGAATATTGCTAAAGGTTGCTTCAGTTGAAGTATGTTAAATGCCAACAACCACGAGCGTCCGTCCGTCCTCACCTTGTGTCGTTTTCATACAGTGCACGCCGACCTTTCCCAGTTTACATCGGATAACACGGTCTGTACCAGATAGGTAAATGTAACGGTTGCCCGCTAAGGTGACACCAGATGATGTTAGGATATCTTGTTTCTCGAAGCCCTGCACCAACTTTGCCAGCTCCTCTTTCGTCACCTGCAAGAAAGAAAAAACAGAATTAGTATATGAATATATCCGTTGATCGTTTCATGATAAACAATTTAGAAAGTGAAGTCCGCTGCTTTTCATTTATGAGCATGTTACTGCAGCTAAGGATTTGGAGCAAGGACACCACCTCCATTTGCCCTTATCCGAGACTCTTTTCCACCAACAAGAATTACTCGCAACGAAATCTCAATTTATATATTATTTTTTTCAACAAATGATCTCAACTCAACTAACAGCACAAATCGACGGATTCGTCATGTGCGTGCGTTTATCCGAGTCAAGAGCAAACGGAATTCAAATTCAAGCGATCTTGAATTACTCCTTATATGACACGAATGATAATTATAATAGCATATGGTTTACGCAAAACCTGTTGACCTTTTATTGGGGATACATGCATAACACATTCGTATGCATTATTTATTCACACAGAACAAAGTAAGAAAAAATGAGAAGAGAAGAGGTCTTAATACAATCATTTCCATTGAATTACATTTTTCAAACTAACTCAGTTATGATTTATTCCCGTGCAATTTGCGTGGGGTCTCCGTTAGAATTTCAGAAATAGATGGATTGAGCTTTTGCCAAACGCAATAAAATTCGCACTCTCCGCACGTCACCTTTTCAAACCGTTTAAGCGACATATTAGGATTTTTTTTTGTGTGTGTGTGCGCATTCACTTTTAAGGCGATAAAAGAGAGACCGCAACCTCTTCCTGGATTAATCTTTGAACCCAATCCACAGACATCCGCCAAAATTCCAGCCGTTATGATAAGACAAATAATCAAACAAGTTTAACGTAGATTTTTAATAAATGCGCTTGTCCAAGAATTGCAAACCGAATCTTTCGCGAAAGCGATATTTGTTTCCCGTCCAGACGTGTCAATTAAATGCGAAAACATGGGAGACGACTCGAAAACAAATACCTTGAATTATCGTTTTCTTTTTTAAAATGCAGGTAGATACGATAGGGATCCGTTATGAGTGTATGCAATTAAACTTTATACACGTTCCAGATAAAACATCTAAATATTTCATAAGATCCGTTTATATTTTTTTCTCTCGCGTTGTTGCTAAGAGTCTGCTTTATTTATACGCGCGCCGTATCTGATATCTGGTTTCCATTAATTACAAACAAGTATTCATTGCAAACAGTGCGCATGTATTTATAAACAAGCCGGATTAAATAAATCACATTTCGAACAATGGATGATTCAATTGCAATCAACACCCTATCATAATAACTGCACTTATTATATTTATAAATAGTATCGAACTTGATCCTTTTCTCAGATCAAATATTGTAGTTAAGTGGCGATAAACACTGCCAGCAACATATTGACGTGTCGTCCTTTTTACCAAAATTGTTTATATATATTTATTTAGATTCAACGGAATAAATTAGAATGTCCATGCAGATGGACGTACAGTTACCATTTCGAAGCTTTAAATCATAATCATTAGTATTAATTTACACTCGCAATTTAAGCCGTGAAACTTTCCATAAAATAAAAAATGTATTTATAAATTCATATATTATTTTACAACACATGAACACGCCCTTTCTTTTTATTAGAAATAATTTGTAGTAAATAGTGTACATTGATTGTGCATCTCTTTGAAAAGAAAAGGATATCGAGTCGAGAAACAGAAATTAATTAGCTAACGAAACTTAAGTAATTGTACAACTTGAATTGCCTATATTTGGTGAAATATCAGGTAATGGCTTGAAACGACAAGGTAAGCACAAATCAGTTTTGCACACACTGCACATGATGAAATCGTAAAAATGCGAATTACAAAAATAAATACTATGTTACCATTTAAATATCTCCAACTATTGCACATGTTCGTACAGAAACATTGAGAAATATGTACTGTTTGCTAAACAGTAAATGTGCGCGTCTCGTGTTAATATTATTTAAAAAAATGATTTCTGAAAATAAAATTACTTTTTTTTTGATTCAATTAATTATAGTGTCTTTGATATGATGAAGTAAACCGTTTAAATGAAAGTTTTCACTTAATTGAGACCAGTTTTTCATCGTGCATCAGTTATGTACATTAATTAACCATGAAGCATTTATATGTACTAATTGAAGAGCATAAATTTATATATATATATCTTAACACATGTTTCGCATCCGTTTCACTGTTGCTTTTACTTTTGGTACAGTGTTCCGGTTAGGATGATGGTGATTCGAGCGCGCCCGGACAACAAATATATTGATCGAATTCCGCACACAACAGACGGATGGATGGGGTGGCTGTACAATATCAGCTCCCCATTGACTGGGCTTCAACGGGCGTCCCCTTCCGACATTTGCACAATGGACATGCACATCTATTGATTGATCAAACGCCGGTCATTGCGCCTAGTAGCCTTCACCTTGCGTCGCGGAACGCAAGGATCTTCTACTCTACACATCTGCAACCACCAACTACAAAAAAAAATTCAACCTGTATGAAGAAACGAAGCCGTTCATTAAAGCCCCCGCATACTTAAAACAATTTATGTAATAGCTTGATATGAGCAGCAGTGGCTTTATCGCTGATAAACTGTTTTTTTTAGTAATAACCACTTGAAATATGGTACTTTAATGAGTGCGTCTATTGAATAATTTATTGAAGGCAATTAGGTGCACGTAATTACTTGCGTTTGACCCGAAAAATGAATCGAATTTGGGGAGAAAAAAATGCGTATTTTAGTAATTGAAAGAAGACGCGTTTGTAAATGGATGGCGGCTGCGGTGAGTCATGAGATATGGATGCGAAGTACCTATGATGGCATTTCGGAACCGAAGCCAAGTTTCTTCGAATACTGCATATATATATTAAATGAAATCAATAAATTTACCAAATGACCTTGTGGCAAAAACCACCTCATTGGACTAAAATAAAAAGAGAAGCATGATGACCTTCGCCTACACAACAATGGCAGGTGCAGACTTTTCGCATCGCCTAGAAGCCTTCTACAAGAGCCGCAGCGCCGTCGATGGACGCTGCCAATTTAAAAACTATCGAGTTGATAGTCTCGTGTGTCTGAAAAAGGGAACGCTGGGCGTTCGAGCAATAAATTATGTGAAAAAGCTGCAGTCAATTAATGCGCTAGACGACATAGTTCTCCTTAAACAGTGATGTTACTCATCAAAGTTTACGTTACAGAATATCGAAGAAAAAGAATGTATGAGTCATTGGATATAGAGTCCGTCTCCTAGGTGTATCTTGCAGATAAGCGAAGTTGTTGGAAAATATTCAAAAAATATATAAATAATAAAACCCTGCGTAGGAAAAGATTACAATTACAAGTTGGAAATAGTTGAAAATGTGGCAGATTGAGGAAAAGGAAAAAAAAATGTGTACATTGATGAGAGTGCAAGTGTAATCCGCGAATGTAGAGTTTTGTATTTCTACACGTCGCAGATATAGACATCGGCCGCCATTTTGTGACTCCGCGCCGGCTACTTTCGTTTCAAGGCCCAAAACGCATACGAGCAGAGAAGTGTGGTAGGTAGCCAGCCGGCCGGCCGGCTTTTCGCTGAAAATCCAATAAGAAAACTGCGGCCTGCCGATGCGTGCGGTTTCCCAGCTGCAGCAGCAGGAAGGAGCCAAGCCGCCTGCGACGTGCAAAAAGGCCAAGCCCAGCGAACGCCGACGACTATAGGAGGTTGCCTTCTTTTTTTTTCCTTGTTCACTTCAGAACCAAACAAAAAAAAAATATACAATTTACTTTATTTAGATGGAATGCTACGATCAGCAGGACACATGCTCTCTCATGCTGTGTGTCATGAGACATTTCTCTCGGACTTTTTCTTTGTTTGAAAGTATTCTGCTTGAGCTAGGTGTGTTGTATGTATATGTATGGATGGATGGATGGATTATATATATATAGATATCGTGGGGGGTGGGTGGAGATGGTGGGCACTTACTTCGAAGCCGTCCGATCTGGCCCAGACGTTTCCATCGTGGCCGGCGATGCACGCCTTCGCGACACAACGGGAGGCCAAGAGTTGTTTGTCGACGTAATCCTGCCAGCTCATGTTGGAAAATTTGATTTTGATACCACGGCACACACGGAGCTAACACCAGATGAACACTAGTTAGTGTAGTTGACGCACGGCAATGACTAAAGCTGACTTCGACGGGCTCGACCGGAACGGAAGTCCAGCGAGGATGGCGACTGCGCACGCGCCCCACCCCACTGTACGTGTTCCGCTTCACTCCTCGCTCTGGAGACAAAATGAAAATCACTAACTTCCAGAACCGCTCACTTTTGAAATATCAATTTCGAAAACGAATACAAGCACTTATGCGAAGACCACTTTCTGTTACAACATTCGTTCGAACACTCCAATTAATTGTTTCTGCAATACCGAACGCCAAATGCAATGATTCAAAGTTAAAAACCTTCCTAAACTCACATGCACTACTTCTATAACTCAATTTTTTAAAATGTATTCCAGTCACAGTGACAATTCATTTAATTTCACATCAGATCAACATACCATAACTTAATGGAAATGCTACAATTTTAAATTGAAAGCATTCCCAACTTCATTATTTAAATCACTCTTTCAATAAATGTACATTTAAAATAATAAATAAGCATTATTTCAGAAAAGTTTTCCATCACAAATAAACAATAAACCTTCTTCATTTACAACCGAAAACTTAAATAATGCAATAATTTATAACAAATACTCATAAAACTTGAAATTAATCAATTCATATTTAAAATTTATTATTTAACTGAAAATTTCCACTTTAATATAAATAAACATGACAGAAATTAAATTATTTACTTAAATGACTTATTACAAACACAAGAAAAGCTTAGATAACATATGTAATTCATATTTCGTTAGATTATTACTATACATCTTTATTGCTTATATAGTATATATTATTGCATGCTTTGAACTAGTTGCAACTAATTAAATATTAATTAAAGACGTTGTAAGAGTTAAAGTTTAGAAGCGTCTAACATAATTGATGTCCATTAAGATTTGTCAGAAATATTAATTAACTAATTAAAAAATAGTTAATACATTTCATTTAATTGGGGCAAATTTTCTGCTACTAATCGTTCAATCTCATTTAATATTCTTTACTTAAACAAGTAATTTGAAAAGCTAAATGAATTTCCACAATATTTTTATAATACAGTGAAACCTCGCTTAACGAGTTTAATCCGTTCCAAAATTTCCGGATTTTTACATATTCATATTCAAAATATGTGTACACAAGTTTTTAAAATGATGTAGAAGGCGCGCAATCCGGGATTTCTCTTCACATCGTCACTCGTTATGCGGAGCATCATTTTTCTTACAATTCAATTTGCTCGTTAAGCGAGGTTCCACTGTATATTATTTGAGTAGTAATAGTGAGCATTTCACGAAAAATTAAATTAGTATTTAAAGCACTTAATTATTCAAATTCATAGAAATTTTTCTACTTTAAATTGACGTAACAATTATGATGCTACTCAAGCGTTATGAATCATCATGCAACAGTGACCGCGTTATTAAAAAGATCTGTTATCGAGCGATATATGCGAAACGTGATTTTTTAACAATGTATGTGTATGAAACGATTAAACACATTAGAATTAGTCACATAATATTATTTTTACAACTTATCACTATGAAAACATTTAATAAGTTACGAAATTGGTAAGTTAATTAGAAATCTAAACATTTGTTTTTAAGTGATTTTTTTTGATAATCCAATGAAATAATGCACTGTTCTTGATAGCAAGACCTCAAAGAACCACAGTTTTTCCACTTAACTGATGAATCCTTCATCCGTATTAATGTTCGTGTTGTTAAAAGGTATTACTTATGAAACTGTTTCCGTTCTGGTAAAGTATTCCATTAAATCTTGAGCGTCCATCCATTATCGTTATTTCAGTTGTATGATCAAGATTTAAATTGGTGTACATTATATACAAATAATTTTGAATTAAAACTTAAACAGTTACGTTTTAAAATGAAAATTGGCTTTTGATATTATATTTATCATATTTGAATAGAACAGGAAACACCAAAACTTATCGTTAAACGAAACACGAGGTTTGATACGAGGTTTTCTTTCTCATTTTTAACTACTTTTTGGTTTGCTAAAGTAATAATATATAGAAATAGAGTTTATAATTATATTCAAGGTATACATACATCTTACGATTACAGTAATTATATTTCTTAAATATTTTATTACAGATAAAAATGTTATTTTATTAAATAAACTTATAAATACATAAAATAATATTTTTATAGTTTACAATCTTATTTACTTCATATTAAATGAATGGTAGAACATTAGATCAATGACCACTTTGCTCACGTGTGTGTTTAGTTGCCTAACAAAAATTTTCCTTAAAACTACTGGGGAAAACACTTTGTTCGCGCTTATCTACATTTCTATTGAAAATAGAGGATGATATTGATGATAATAAACAAGATACAGTAAAAAAAAGAAGAAATACGTACAAAGTAAAAGAGAAATTAAGAGGTGAGTATTTAAAATATTTTATATACCATAAAATAATTTATTAATATTAGCTGCATTGTGTAAAAAGTCAAATATCATGTATCATTTTTTAAAGTTATATATATATATAAATATGTATATATTATAATTGTTCTGTATTGAAACTGAGACGTACGTTGTTGTTGAGGATAGATTGTTAATGGAAATGGTTGTTGTAAAATGGTATATATTTAAGAAGCAAAACCACTGAGTTGATGTTATAATGGAAATTGTATGATCTTTATTTCCATATTTTGTGGGCCCTGGCTGCCTGAAATAAGAGAATAACAAGTGATAAGCACAAATATTCATAATTTGTTTCATGAAGTAAACAAGTTTTTTTTTTTTAAATAATACGCATCGCATTTATGGAGAAGCAGTAAATTCTCTCAATGTAGCTAGCACAGGGTTTTTGTTCTGACGCTGGAGAGGCTAAGGTTAAATAATAATAATAATATAAACCTTATTTCAAATAAACATTGAATGAACAAATGACACTTGGCTGTGTGATCGAAACACTTCATGTACAGATAATAGTAAAACGGGAATAAAAGACTTTATTTAATTACCAGTTTTATTAGTAATATTAATGGTCATACAAAATTGGCAACACTAATTGAAAATAGTCAAATCTTCTTCGGCATCTTTTGTGATTAAAAAAACCTTTCCAGAATCCAACTAAACCCTTGCGGAGACGAGAATGCTGCTGGGGTACGGCAGTGACGATTGCGCGAGCAAACGCACTGTCGTCCCGGGGTTTGCAAACCCCTCCGCCCATACAGTACAAATCGTCTAACTTAATTATCACTAGCACTACTTACAAACTAGCCTATATAGACAATACAAAAAAAAATTGAATATTAATTTAAAAAAAAATTAAAAAATAAAACAGAATATTGAAAAATTAAAAAGGAAATAAAATTCAACTGAAAGGATAAATACACACTTGGTAAAATGTTTATATTTTTATATAATGCGGGCTGAGAGCACGCGGACGGCGCTGCCCTAAAGAGACGTAATGGCGCACAATATTCGCATAAGAAACGCAGACACGGGGCACAGTGTAGCTAATACTCACACCATAGGAAACTCTAGGCAACGACGGACACAGCAAACAGCCAATTAGATGAGGTCTGCCACATTCATGGGCATTTCGACAATGCGAGTAGTATAAAAAGTCTCGATGTCCTTAAGAACGCGCTTGTCATCTTCAGTAACGAAATTGATCGCCACACCCTTACGGCCGAAACGTCCACCACGACCAATCCTAAAAAGCAAAACGAGTGCGTTAATAATCATCATCTTCGTCAATTAACAACTAATCATATATCGTCCATATAAATGTATCAATGAAATAATCGTACCTGTGAATATAATTCTCCCTATTGGAAGGCAAATCGTAGTTAATTACAAGAGAGACTTGTTGGACATCGATACCACGAGCCAACAAATCGGTGGTGATGAGAACACGAGATGAACCACTTCGGAACTGTCTCATGATAACATCACGCTCACGCTGTTCCATATCGCCGTGCATGGCAGAAACAGTGAAGTCGCGTTTGTGCATGTTTTCAGTGAGCCAGTCAACCTTGCGTCTTGTGTTACAGAAGATTACGGCCTGCGTAATCGACAAAGTATCGTACAAATCACATAAGGTCTCCAACTTCCAATCCTCCCTCTCGACAAACACGTAAAACTGTTTGATACCTTCCAGTGTCAATTCTTCCTTTTTGACTAAAATCCTCACTGGATCTCTCATAAACGACTTGGTTACGTCCATTACATCAACCGGCATTGTAGCCGAAAGCAAAATTACTTGAACGTCCATGCTTAAAGTCTTGAAGACATCGTGAATTTGATCCTTGAAACCACGAGACAACATCTCGTCAGCCTCATCCAGCACGAACATCTTAATGCTATTGGTGCGCAGAGCCCTCCTATTAATCATATCGAATACACGTCCGGGTGTACCCACGACTACGTGAACACCCTGCTCCAATTTCCTAATGTCTTCACGGACATTGGTACCACCGATACATGCGTGGCATTGGGCCGACATGAAATCGCCGAGAGCGATTACGACCTTCTGGATTTGTTGGGCCAATTCACGGGTTGGGGCCAAGATCAGTGCCTGACATTCTGGCAACGCAGTATCGATCTGCTGAAGGATCGAAATCGAGAACGTCGCGGTCTTACCAGTACCAGACTGGGCTTGTGCAATGACATCATGTCCCTTCACACATGGGATGATTGCCCTCTGTTGGATAGCAGAAGGTTTTTCAAAACCGTAAGCATAAATACCCCTGAGGAGTTCTTCCTTCAAGTTCATGTCATCGAAGTTATCAACAACTTCCTCCCAGTTGGATTGGATGACACCATCAGGGTCCATTCCTGGTGGGCCTTCCATGCTTTGAATATCTGAGGTTGGTCCATTTTTATCTGCTGACCATTCTTCAGATTTACTAAAACCAAAATTAACATTAATATAAATAATGAAATAAAAAAATCAACATTTAAATATACAAGGACAACAACCTTTCATTTCAAATTGAATTTCAGAACTTATTCGAGAAATACATTTTTTTAAAATTATAATGAAGTGTTTCTAATGCTGGTGAAATAATTTACTACAAATATGCATACACATTCCACAATATTTTTATGGAAGATCAACTTTTAAGAAATAATTCCATAATTAATAAATTACTATAGCATACATTATTAATAAGTACATTTGTGTTTAAGTATAACCAAACTAATTGATTACATTGTTATAATTCAGTAACTCACAACAAAGAATATGTTGATCAGACTTGAATTTAACCTCCAAATAGATGCTATATTAGTCACAAATACCTTTGTGATGGAAATAATAATAATAATTGAAGAGTGACTAATATTTAATATTGTGGAATACCCAGATTAGTAATGTTGTATATAACTATCTTGTTCCAAGAATAAGTTTGGGGATGCTTGTTTTAGAAGAACTTTGCCCGATGTAGTAAACAAAGATTAGATACCAATTATATCTATAATCATGTTTTAACTATTAATTGAATTAATAATACGTAAATTATTTGGTAAATGAATGTGAAATAGAAAATGCAATTAAATGTTTGGATATAGAAAAAGAATAATGGCGGTAAGTGACAATCCATGGATTGCCAAAATATTAGCTTTCAAATATTCAACAGAAACGTCTATTTATAAAGTCTAAAACATTATTTAAATTACATAACGAAGGATCCGAATTTCACGTGGGTTATGTAGTGATATTAGCGTGTTGAACGTTATCAAGTGAGGAACAGAGTTTAACCGCCATTCAAAGATGGGGGGCTTATGACATAGGGCCACTTAACCGCCAATTCACAGGGTGGTTGGAAATGCCGCCGTCTTCGATTTATTTATAGACCGAAGAGTGCGAAGATCATTATCCGCAGAAAAATTTGTTAGAAAATGACCACGCCATGTTGGCATTCAGGCGAGTTATATGGAAATCTACACGCCGAAATCCGCAACGAAAAGCACAAAAAATACACGAAAGCCGCGGATCTGAACCAGCAGAAACATAGCCTCACAGTATTTACAATCATCTATATGCAATTTATCGTCAAACACTCGAAATAAACTCGAAAAAAAAACAAAACTTACCTTCTTTCAGACGTATGCGACATGTTCCACTTGCGTTTGTTAGAACGGAAAAGGCTTCTAGTAGTCTCCGCAAGGTGTGATATTCCTACGCTTCAGCACGAAATAATATAACCTTTAAGCGGACGATGAAACTGTTCGAAATGAACTGCCAAACTGACAATGATACCAGATTACCTTCCAAGGGACTTAGTAAATATACCTACTTTGACCATAAACCGAAGGGACAGTAAGGGTGGGAGGTTTTTGTTTAATGGTGCGCTTTGTTAAAGAGGCACAGGGACCCTTCCCGGAAACAGAACCCCAACGTGGTAAACCCCGCGAAGTTTGAAATATGTTTGACTGATTTTGTTGTTATCCTAATGTCAATATTATTTTATTTTTACTAATTAAAGAAATCTATTTTAATCTATATATATATATTCTGAATACACTTATTTGTAGAATTATATAAATAAACTTTAGTTATATATGTAGACTTTGTTTCACTTATACTACAAGATAATTACCATGTTCTGGTAAAATCTGGAGAGTAAGTGAAATATTTTTTCTTGGAATTTTAACCGAAGACTAAGAGCAGGTATACTTCTCATAGAAAATGTATCCATTGTCAATAACCCAATAACCGTTTTCAGTACTTTCTAATCGCAATGTTTCTGTAAACTTCCCTCTTCTTTACGTGAAGTTTAAATTATTATAATTGAAACCTATAATATGCAATTTGAGTCAATCTAAATCAGCGTTTATCAACAACCGCTCTGCAAATAATGTAAAATGTAGAGCTATTATTGAAGCTATAAATTATTATTTTTGAAATTTTAACGGTTTTCTTTTTGTTATAGAACTGAGGTTTCCTAAAGTATTTAAATAAAACAATTATAATCTTGTAACATTCAATGTATTTGTAACACAAATATATATATTTATATTCTCAAATATTCAACAATAAATTCAACGTTTATCACTTGCTCTTGGTACATTATATAAATTTTAAAGTTAAAAATATAATCTTCATCACATACTTTAAAATTATTGATTTAATAATAATAAAAAAGAAAACTACTATTATTGGCACAAAAATTCCAACTACAACTGACGAAACAGTAAAAACGTTATAATAGAAATAAAAATTGAACAGCCTTATTTCGGTATTTGTACACATCAATTTGTACGTAGTTAACTGACTTACGACTTAAAACAACCATCAACATTGAAAATATTAGACTAGAATATAATAATTAAAAAGGACTATATATATATAATTTCAGTCATTAGGAGGTAGTATTATCGAGTGAATCTTTATAAGAAAGCACAACCAAGAATGAGGAACATAACTGATATAGGAAAAACAATATAAATACCCATTCTTGGGTGGCATGTGCTAATTAATAAAGCAATATTATCTTCTTCGTGTTCTATTCCATCATGAGTTGGTACCTCCACTATTACTCTTTCATCAGACCAAAATTTGATTGGAAAGTGGCATTCAGTAACATTGATGCATTCTTTGTCTTTAGAGTTGTTCATATATTGGTATGTTGGTTTGTATACATCAAAGACTGCGTGAATATCATTCGTAATGAAATCGTTGTCAGAGTAAAAGATGTAATAATAATATCCATCACTTCCAACCTCGTGGATTGTTTCCATGTGTTCACTACGATCTAAATAATGTACATCAGTGCAAAGCTTTGAGGGATTAAAACCTTGTGTTAATAAAATTGAGCCATCATAACATGTTAGTAGGTCAGTCTCAAAACTGGAAACGCTATTTTCAAACGATTGATCTTTTGTGTAATTAATAGCATTTCCACCATGCTCAATTCTTCCATCCAATATTTGATTAATGTCTCGTTTATTGCGCGTTTCTTCATGTTGAATCTCATCTAATTTAATCTCTTCCTCCTCACTTAACAAGTGCTTCTTATGTGCATGTCTTTTTGGATGGACAGGTTCCTTGAGTATCTTTTTGCTTTTATTTAGCCTCTGCTTAACAAACACATCTGCATTTGTTCCAATTCCTTCTTCTGCTGCATTGTTCCGATTCAATTCATTTACATCTCCAAGTTCCTGGGCATGTTCAAATGTTACTTTCACCTGTTTGTATTCAACATCCATGGTTGCTCCAAACTTTTTCTGATTGTGATCCAGTAATCCACAGGTCCTCAGATTCTTTTCTCCTCGCACAACTAAAAGCCTGGAACCTTCATATCTAGAACATACTTTCAGTGAGACAGTTGCACCCTTCAACAGATAAAATCCCCAATATTCCAATGTATCGTCTGGGAGAGTCATAGACTTCTTTAGACGAATATGCTTACGCTTGGGACTAAGCTCAGGAGACTGTTTCAATTGAAATGCATTGAAGGAAGTATTCATTCTCAATGTTTGGGATTCACAGAAAATGGATGATATACCGTCCATTATTGCTACCACATCAGATTCAGCCACCGGGTAAGAAACATCAGCAAAGATGCTATGTCTGAGATACAATGGGGTCACAATCAAGAAAGTTGGTAATATTGTGGTCATCACACAGAATATCATAACTCTCTTGACTCCATGCATCTTTCCAATTTCTGAAATAAAACAGATATTTTTAGACATGTGAATTCCTTAATATTATTACACATATATGTTAAAATATTCTAGAAAAATACCTCATGCAGTTTCGTTTTAAATCAAAAGGAGAATGTGCACCCATTAGAAAATAATCTTGTGTTGTAATTCCAAGCTGAATTATTTCTTATCACATTTGATAACGTCTATACAAGTAGAAAATTAACATATCGATTAATCAAACTTCTAGTCTCCCTTATTTGAACAATGTCAAAACATGTTTATAGCCTTTTCTTGTCAATTCACGCGTGTTTAACTCTGTTTTAGGGCTATAAACAGATAAAAATCCATAACCCAATTTACAGGTTTCTGCAATTTTATATTTAGATATTCAAATTAGACGCGAAAGATCTTTATTATCTTTATTTGTTATATGTTTTTATATTGAACGGATTCTTCCACAGCTCGTAGAGTTGATCCACCTTTATCTTTGTTTACTGATGCAACCACTTCAAAATTTCCATTGTTGTATTCTTAATACGAAATTTGCCTCAATTTGAAATAATTATTTACTTCGGCATATCCTAAACTGTTATCTGTTGCGACGCTTCACTTAATCTGCGATATTTTCCGCAGTATTGCCTTTTGCTTTGTAAATATACTTGGAAAATTTGTACTCGTGATCTTTGCTTGAATGCGTAACGATGTAGTAAACAATCAAACAAACAAAAATATGGAAACTTGTAAATAATATTTAAGTTTACAAAATATTGATAAAGTAACTACTCGTAACTGGATTTTCTATAAACCTTGGATTTTAGGTTTCTCTGTTGATTGAAACATCGCAAATATTACATTTAATATAAAAAATGTATTCAATTTAGTAGTAGTGTTGAAACAATTATTGCTTAAACACTAATATGGAACTTTATAAGCGATAATCCTTTTATTAGTTTTTGAGTAATTTAGTGATAAAACAACGGGAGTGCAAGGCTGAAAATGTCAGTTACTCGCTCTGTTTATTATAAAATATAAAAATTGACTTTATCTATAAACTACAAAGAAGATGTATCTATATTTAGAATGAATTATCGTTTTAATATTTTAATTATTTACTTATTTTATCAATACAAACTAATAGCAATTCATAAATGAGAGTGAATGATTGCAACTCATGTACACTTTTAGTAAATTAGTTGCTGAACTTTATTTTTTCTTGAATTGAACGAAATTACTTTCATTGATTGGATATTTCAATGAATTGTTTATAGTCCAGGCGCGGCCAACTGATAATTTCGAATGTTAATAAAACGAGACAAAACAATCAGAGTTTTTAAGTGGAAGAGTTGATTTCAAGAACGAAGAAGTTTTCAGAATAAACTATTCAAATAATTTCTAACAATAAAATGATGAATGTTATATGATCTTGGGTTATAGTTTCTTAGTCTTCATGATTTTGTATGTAATGTATCTTAATATAGGTATTAATAAAGTACTAATTTATAGAACTGTTAAGATTTGTATTTGATGGAACATGAATATACTTACTATGTAGCCTTTGTATTGAACTGTAAGTGTATCCTGTGTAATAGGCAACATTGTTGTTGGAGTTTTGTATAACCATTTTATTGGACTCGTAAAAACAGTTCTATACAAATATTGTTTAAGGAACGTTACAGCATTCATAAACGGTAAACTGCAGATATTTATATATATATATATATAAATACTCTACATTGTTAGCATTTAATGTTGTTGATCACTGAATAAGATTGCTTCTGCTGCATACACATCACGGTCTTGTAAAATAATTATCAATAAGTAAACAAGAACTAACCAAACCATTTACTGAGGAATATTAAGTCCGATAATGTATTATCTCGTCGGAATAATAAGAGGGGAACAACTTGGACATAATATTATTATTGTCCCACAAGACGAACACATCGTGTTACAACAATTAACCATAATTACGTTAACTGTTGGATTTTTTTTAGGAATCTTAAATATTTACATAATTTAATGATTGTACGTATGTATGCATCCTTATCACCATTTACGTAATTAGATAGTTAATACGCTTAATTCCTTGATACCTTTTTATAATTATAACAATTATTGATAACAAAAGTTTTTGTCTTGCTTGTTTTTTACAAAAAAAAAATGTTGGTAAATATTCATTGTTTTCACATTTGCAGTAAATTTCCATTACAAATATTTTGGGAAATAATTAATTACAATAACAAACGTATTAAAATGAATTATTACTTATTAACGTATAGCATTCAAAATATGTTAATAGTGCTCAATGAATCATAGTATTTTCCATCAGTATTAACAAATCTAATGGATAGATGAACAGCGTTCAAATCAGTTTCACCGAAGCGAAAATTTTTGTATTTTTGTAATATGTAGGTGGCATCGAACGATTCTCTGACGTGTCTTTCATTTTGGGCATTCCCTCTACGAAACAGCGAATTCATTAAAGTCACGTGCAGTTTGACGCTCTCGTATTGCTTTCTAATTAAACCTGCGATAATTAAAATAATTATTTTTTCTAAATCATCATTTCGTTAATTACCTTTGTTAGCGAAATGTTCGACAATCTTGTCTGCCATGCTTTGGAAACTGCTCCCATATTTGGGTAAACTTAGTTTGACTTTGGCATACAAAACATCGACGTCACTAGGATCATCATTCATAATTTCCAATCCCTCAAGGATTATCCTCATGGGATTAGCGTTTTTAAAAAGAGGACTAAAAGTTGTTTGTTAAATATGTATATGATGCTATTTCTTTATTGACCTAATAATTTCCTCTTTGCATTCCTGTAGAAGCTGGATTGCCAAGAGCTTTTCAATATTATCCATCAGCACCAATGGAGCAATAGTCAAATGGAACTTATTTGGTCTTTGAAATATACTATCATCAACACCTCTCAATGGAGGACCATCTAATAAATTAGACTACTCTTCAATTAAAATACTCAAAAAAAAATATAAAATACCATACTTTGAATATCTGGAATTGCTTGTCGATTTCACTTGATGCAACTGGTACAGAGATGAAATGGGTCATTTGCTGTTTATCTCTCAATTGCAAAACAAGCATTTGAAGTCTTGCATGTGCCGATGAAATACTCCTTTCTGAATTGCCAGTTATGATTATGTTACCAGATTCACCTACCTTTGGGATCTTTATGCTTGTATCAGTAGCAGATTCCAGTTGCCTTTTATTTGTACCCTTTACACCAATTATTGTCGGGTAAAATACTCTGCAAGTAATAATTCAATTTGTTTGTAGCATAAATGAAAAGACACTCACGGAGCAATATGAAATTGGGCAATAAACTTTCCACTTTTCGTTACTTTGATTTCCAAATCATCCTCAATTTCTGCACAGTTAATCATATCATCTGCAAAATACACATTATATGTTATAATATGGAACTTAAATTGCAAAACCAACCATCGTTATCTAAATATGGACCCAATTTAGAAGTGTTTTTATTTTGAATTTCGATTTCCGCTCCATACCTTCTGTAATTGCATTTTCCCAGATTAAGAATTTGGGGTTTTATGAAGTCCTCTGGATTTTTAGAATTTAAGATATCCATATTGAATAAACAATATTTACTACTTGTTTCTGAGAATTATAGGTTATTATTGTAGTTCAATCAATTAGAACTACTGGAAATAATTACAATAGAAAAATAAGTTTTATTTATGAACAGAAGAACAAATTTTTAATTATAATTAACACATTCGACTAATGGCAAATAGTTTTTGTTGATATGATTTGTTTGTACTTGTACTAACAGTTTAATTATTACATTCTGAATTTAAAATTTGTACTGTTGCTAATGATTTATAGTAACCATTGTCGTCTACGCTGCTCATTAAAGATAAATCTATGGCATTAAAGTTACATTTACCAAAGTAATGATCTTTGTAATCTTTCATAATGTCAACAGCATTAAATGGTAACCTTTTCTGGTAGAACTTCTTCCTGCCTT
Source organism: Nicrophorus vespilloides (assembly GCF_001412225.1). NCBI lineage: Eukaryota > Metazoa > Arthropoda > Insecta > Coleoptera > Silphidae > Nicrophorus > Nicrophorus vespilloides. The sequence continues at coordinate 44,286 of NW_017096075.1, forward strand.
CAACTTTCCTATATTTTGTGTTCATCAAAGTTGCATGCAATTTAACATCAACTTTCTGCTCCTTGCAGAAACCTTTAAACAAATGTATTAGTAAACTACATATTGAGATTCATACCTTATAACCTTTGATGTAAAAGAAATTATTTATTGAATTAACAATAGCTTGCAAATCACAATTCTCATCTTCATCAGTAAATTTCGCTTTGGCATATAACACATGACATTTTTTTAAATCTGTCTGCATGCTATCTAATCCTTCAAGTATAATACTAAGATGATTTCTTCCATTCAACATATTACTAAAACATAAACTCATCATAAAATTATCTCCAAAGAAAAACTGAAGCTTACTCAAAAACATCTTTCTTATACTTTTGTAAACATTGTGTAACTTCTTCTATTTCAGATGAGTTAAATAAAGATAAGACAGTGATTGTTAAATGTAATTTTTCAGCCTTCTGAAATATACTTTCCTCAACTCCTTTGTACTGTTTTTGTACTACTTTGTCCTATCATAAAAAGTAACATTAATAAAAATCATTTCAATCATTTGTGGCATACCTTGAATTCCAAAAAGTTTGTTTTTATTTCATCACTTATTGTAGGAATTGATATGAATTGCAATGGCTTTGATTGAGATCTTATTTCAGCAATTACTGTATGCAGTTCTTTCATTGCACAACCTACAGTTTGTATTGAATTTCCATGAACTTCTATCATTACACTATTTTCTGTTTCCAAATCATTCAGCAAGATCTGCTTTTCTTCTTCTACTTTATCTTTCAGGTATTTGAGTTTCAGCTTTTTACTGTAATAGCTAAAATTAAGACTTATTTATTCAAGTCTTGAAATGATAAGCAAATATTTCTTACTGTGGTAATTTAAATTTTGATTTCTGTGTCCAATCATCTAGAGGACTGTTAACAATATTATATAAATGTTCATATTCATTGTCTGTAAATTGTTCAGATTATCAAAAATCATATACAAAACTTGATTTATAAGTTTTACCAGTAAATGCTGTTTCATCAGGTATCTTAAAGCAGTTTCCATCTATCCACATCATGTTCTTACTCATTATTTGATTTTAATACACTCAGTTTTAAATCAATCGGTTACAATTAAATAAAAGTAAAATATGTTTATTGCGTACTTGTGATTTGTTATTGTTATGGTTTTGATGCATTTTATGGTTAGGCTAAACGTTTTGAAGCCACTAGATGGACACACCTACCTTCTGAAAATTGCATACGTGAAATATTCATATTTGTTAATTGTATTAATTTACACTTTCAAAATAAATATTGGTATAAAATTAATGCATGTGTGATTTTGTTTTTTAGAAAATAAGTATATTTTATAAATAAAACATATATCTATAACATATAAAACACGTAGGTACATATTATTGAGTAGATCTGATTAGAGAGTGTTTGTAGTATCCACATTTGGTAGAGTATATTCTAGGTGGGCGGGACTGCATGAGTTGATCGTCTTCTTAAGAATGCTCTACCACCTGGTGGGAATTGTCTGGCTAACAATATCAAAGAAGAGGCTAAAGCTAATTTGACTGGGGTATTTTGTCCGCCCGGTAGAGTTATGAATATAGTTGCTACAGCTGCCAAACTGTCCCCTAAAAATAAAACGATGAAACATTCGTGATATACATTTTAACTGTATGTTATTACCTGTCGGTTCGACTGCAACCGGTCTTAGATCGTAGTGTGCATTCCTTCTCGGTTTTGTTCTTTGGCCAAGATTTAAGGTGACGCTTGCAAAAGGCCTCTTGGCCATATGCAGCATTTCAACGACGTGTCTTCGGTGTGCCCTCCGGACATCTGCCGCTTGTTTAGCTTTCCACGCGACCACGCATGCAGCCAAGAACAAGAAAAAGCACGAAAAGAAAACAGAGAAAAATACGAACAGATCTATGTGCAATTGATCTTGTTTGAAGAAGACAATTCCGTACGCGACCTTCTTATCAGTTTCCGGTGGATCCACCGCTTGCAAGACCAGATAGAAACGAGTGGATTCTAAACTATGAGATTCTTCAGGTAGTGTGATTACAAGACGATCTTTCAATCCCTTCACTGCAAGCATTGTTTTCGTCTCTTTGACTGTGATGTACGTCCTAAGACCGTTTGCTGATTTTTCTAAATACACATCGTCCGTTCCATTATTTATGTGAGAATACTTCGGATCCAAATCAATCTCATGCACGCCAGTCGATTGATTTTGGAATACAATGTACGTGTCATCGTGCGTACTCATGAAGACATTCAATTTCCCTTGCGTCACATCGATTATTACTCTTATATCGACATTCATGTATCTCGGTTGTATTGCAAAGAATACCATCTCTCCTGGATGTAAAGGTTTCGGTTTCATTTTACACTCATCTAAAAAGAGAATCACCATAAATAATTTACTTAAGTTTCAATTAAAATAATCTTACCAATTAGCTTCGCATCGAAACACATTTTTAAGTCCATGCTCATTACCTTATAACACTGATGACCAGCGGTCGGTATTCCCGAATACCCTTCTTTGCATTTTGAACATTGCACCATGTAACAAGGGGTTGCAGAATTCTTACCAGAAGCACCGGAGGGGCAAATATCGCTTTCAGTGTTATTTTTGCAATTGCATTTCTCACCAGTAACTGGATCACATGTATCTCCGTGTCCATGGCAATCGCACGGACGACACGGATCTCTATGGTCTTCCGATCCTCTAAAATTACCTGCTATGCATTCATCGCATCTTGTTCCCGATGTACGACTACCGCATCGCAAACATCGAGCAATACCTTTTGGACCTTCTTTCAGGTATTTTCGTACTTCCTCAATATCCATATTTTCTGGAGGATCGTGTTCCGTAGAGTTTTCACTTAAGCATATTTTGCTGTGTCCGTTGCAGTACTGTTCGCATGGAATGCATTGCCCACTATCAGATGGATCACCTACAAACAGCGGCAAACATTTCTCGCATTGCGTTCCCATCGTATTATTATGACATTTCAGACATTGATCCAATTTGTCCGGACCCTCGCAGTTTGCATGTCCATTGCATTGACATTGAATGCTGCAGTTAGCCCCAACGTAACCGAAATCGCATTTGCATTTATTTGGCTCAATGCACTGTCCTCTGACACAACCTTGTGCACATACTGGTTCACAGCCGTTTGGACTAGTTTTGTAGCCTGAGCCACATACACATTTGTAACCCTCTTCTAAATCTTCGCACCTCTCGGAAATGGGATTACAGCTATGATGATCGTTCAGACATTCATTTTCCGGAGGGCATTTAACGTAAAACCAAGAGTAACTGGTATTAGACGGCAATTCGTAATCAGTCTGATAGACTACATCGTCGCATGTTCCATGCATAGGTCGTTCGCTTGATCCTTCTGTGCATAAACCTGTACCGTTGTTATCAGGAGCAGCACACCATCCGCAATTGGCATGTCTTAAGCATGTCGCACATTGCGAAAAAACGGAGCACGGCTCTGGACAAAATTCTCGATCGTCTGTTTGCAACACCAGACCACAGACTCCACCAGCACAGTACAATTGCTGGTACGACGCTGAAATGCACTCATCCAATTGCGTTGACCAGCGGCAATCTGAAGCATCCAGACATTCGCTGCAAGATTTATAATGGGTACAGGATGGCGCACAAGTGTTAATTGCATTTTGTTCTTGGGAATTAAATACTAAAAAATAAATTGTAATAATTACTGTAAGAGAGATGTAAATTTAATTAAAACTTACATTGTATGCATTTTTGCTTGGTGTAACTCCAATCACAGCCTGGGATCTGATGACACTGGATGCAATCAGTGGCAACACATGTGTTATATGGACACTGTGTTGGTTGAGTGATTGATTTTCCTGAGCAAGTTTTGTTTCCAACGCATAAATTATCACACCACTGGCATCCAGTCACTTGGGTACACGTTGAGCAATCATATAATACTGTACAATTGTCCGTTACGATCGGCCCATCGCAAACTCTTCCTTGGTTTTCATGTTTTGTATCTTAAATAAAAAAGTTAATCAATGTTTTTTTTTTTCCAAACATCAAGGTTTTCTGTACAATTACGATTTACTATATCCGGAAAGGGGCATTTTGTTTTATGACTATGGCAAGTTTCAGAAACGGTTTTTACATCATATTTCAATGCACAATATGCGCAATCAGGTACTTTCAGACAGTCTCTATTCGGCCACAGGGCGCAAAGATCCCGAGGCAATTCCAAACGTAAAACGGAGCATTGCACGTCACTGCCCCATCCTCCTATTATATATGCAGCATTTCCGTCTGGCTCTACTGTCATTGCCTGGGCATAGGTTTGGCCAGGCAATGGACCGATCTTATCAACACCTTAAACATTAATCCATAAGTTGTATGCATTCATACATAAATATAGTTTGTAAAAATACCATCAGTAATCAAATTTATCCACTGATTACAATTGTATGAGTACGCATAGAGTGTATCAGATATGTTCCACGGAGAAATTCTTCCACCAAGCACGTATAAATGTGAATCTGTAGTCACTGAAGAGTGTAGAAATCGTTTTCCTGGCTGCAATAAATGTTGAAATTGATGATGCATTTAAGAGCATAGAAAAAATAAAACATACCAATACCGATGATGTAAAGGAATTTAGATTCGTCCAAGTTTTAGTGTCGTAATTTAATACGTAAAGTATATCTGAAAATATAGCTTCCTGCTTTTCGTATCTATATCCACCAAACACGTACAAACTCTTGGATGGTGCATGGAATACAGTTGTGTGTCCAAATATACCAAGAGGTCCTGCCCCTCTAGTATCCCATTTATGCCATTGAAATCCATCTAATCTAAACTCCCACACATAATTCATAAAACCATGTTGTGGTGATACACCTCCAATAAGAATTAAGCTGTCTAAGGAAGAATTTCTATATGAAGTCAGGGTGTGTCCGGAAACTGCAAACGGCCAGCTATCCGCCTTTTCGCGTCCGATCTCGTTCCATCGTTGATTGTGTATATCAAATTGCCAGAAATCGTCAAGTGTTCTGATATTCACAGATTTCGTTTGTTTTGTTAAGCCACCAAACACAAAAATGGCTTGTTTGGAGTGTACAATGTCTGCGCCATGGAAGTATCTACCCAGTGGCATCTTCGCATCAGGAGTGGAATCAACAGTAACTTGCATCCATGTACTGTTCCTTGTATCAAATAGTCGTATATCGTTTAAAGGTCCATGCGATAAAGAATAGCCGCCGAACATCCAAAGTGCGCCGCGGCGATCGGACACCAAAGAATGCCCGAATCGCGGTAAAGTCTTACGAAGATGCTCCAAGTGATCCACTAAATTGACGGTATTGAATAGTTCAGCAAATACTAACTGATTTCCTGTAAGCCTGCAATTAAAAACAAGTCATTTAGTATCGTGAATATACTATATGATATTTAGGAAAGACCATAGTAACAGAGAAAATGTTTGATCAATAATCATTTACCCAAGCAACGGGATATTATGTTTGACGATCCAGAAGTGCAAAGTTGACAGAGTGTTGAAACAATATAATCATGGAAGATTTAAGTAAACTTGCAGAACCGGAACAAACATATCATAGCGAACGCCAAACGCTGTTAAGAAAGTACGATATTCCCGTTAGTTATTTGGATTTTGATTATGTGAAAAAGTGTGCAGATGGAAGGGAGCTGGAGAAAATTCTGCATATTCTTCAATCCGGAGAGGAAGGACATTTCCCCGATCTCATTAAAGCTACCGAAGAACGTTTAGGAGCTATAAAACCGAACAGTAAATATATAAGAAAGGTCACACCGGTACTGAACAAAGCTTATTTGAATAAGGAAGACCGTGAGCACCTCTCGCAAGATTTATCTACTTGGCTGGATAATGTAAAACTAAACAATGAAGAATTGTCAAAGTTTGGAAAGTCAAGCAATGCTAATATCCCCGAAATCCGTAAAAAGGAAACGTTGATCGATAAAAGATCGGAAAATTCGACGAAACGCATAAAATCCACCGATTATTCATCATGGGATAAATATGATCCGGACACCGAAATATTGAAAATGGATTTGGATGCGGAAAAATTGAAACGCGAAATTGCCTCAAAACCAAAAGAACCAACAAAAAGAGTAAAATTTAACGAATTCCACACTAGAGCCGAAGCTAATTTCGAAGCAGAAAGAGAGAAAGAAAAAGGTAACGAGTATTATAGAATTGGTGATTACAAGCAAGCATACGTTCATTATACCAACAGTATTAATTATTCTCCTTCCTGTGTGAACTACAACAACAGGGCAATAACAAACATTAAACTGAAGGAGTATGAAAGCGCTATTAAAGATTGTCGATGTGCACTTAAATATGATGCGAAGAATATTAAAGCGCTTCTAAGACTGTCTCAAAGTTATGAATATTTGAAAAAATATGAAGATGCAATAGTTTATGCAGAAAAATCAATAGAAATCGAACCAAATAATACATTAGCGCAAACCGCCGTAAATAGATTGAATGAACTTAGAAACTCGCAAACTGATACTTTAAAGAAAAGGATGAAAATCGTTGAAATCGATAGTAAAAGTGATGAAAAAGAAACGACAAAAAATAAGAATGTATTAGATGAGATTTTTAAGGAGGAAGAAGGTTCAAAGATTATTGAGATTCGAGATACTGCTAAACCAAAGAATTGCGTCAGCAGCAATAAGTTTCTATCTAAAAAGACCAGAGACTATATACTGCTTCCAATACCCGGACCAAGTTTCATGCCTGAACCATATTTCATAAAGGTGGAAAATAAAGATCAATCTTTAATAAAACGACAAGAGTATATCTTGAATAACAGACAACAAACACTGTATTATACGAACATTGACGAGGACGAAGATGATTGTGAAGTAATTCATTTGAAAAAATCTGATAGCAAATATTCGTTCAATGGTGATTCAGTTACAATAAAAGTAAATGAGCGAATTAATTTGAAAAGCATTGAAAATCTTATTAAAGTAGAAGATATTAGTTTAATTGATGCATCATGCGAAGATGAACTAATGGAAGAATTCGAATTAAATAAATTGAATCTCGGAGAAAAAGTAGTGGAATCTAGTAACGAGATTGATATAAATTCTGATGTCAAATTGCCAGATTGTCCAATTAATATAACTAATGGAAATAATTTAGAATTAACAAAATCGGAAGAAATGATGAATGTGACTACCGACCAACAAGCAATGAATGTAAGTAATAAATTAGTGATACTTTATTATGTATTATTTATCTGATTATTCAGAGAAATTTCCGTGACGGGGCTGGAGAACCAAATAACATAGATGATAACCATGGATTCCGTATTACGCCAAATGAAATCGATAATCCTTATGCTTTCACTAAATATTGGAATTGCGTTTACAAAGATTGTACCGGGAATTCCATTGCACAATTACTGAGAAATATCAATTCGGATTTAATACCTTACTGTAAGTGCTACACAATTATTTAGACATACATATATATAATCACAATACTTTCAGTAATTGGATGCAAATTAGATGGTTCAATGTTTCGATTGATATTGCGTACATTATACCAGCATTTCTCAGTACCTCATGAAATTGTAAGAGTAAAAGCAATTCTGACCAACTTGACGAACGTGCCTAGATTCGACTTGAACATCTTGTTTTTAAGCGCAGAAGACAAGAATACATTGAATTGCATGGTCCAATTTTTGGAGCAGCATGGAAACCCTTTGGCTGACCACATTAAAGAAAAGTATTTAATTTGATTTGTAATAAATGTTTTTTTTTTAATAAGTAAATCTATATGAATATTACCTTTTGTCGCACGCACGTCCACCCCAATTCTCCTCGCACAAGCATCTACCATAAGATTTATCGCATTTTCCATGACCTTTGCTGGCGCTGCAGTTCTTCGGACACACTTCAATGTCACAGTGCGGTCCAACGAATCCGTCTTTGCATATGCATAAACCGTTTTTGCAGATCCTCGGATGAACGCAATTTTCGCATTCAATAACGAAGTACATTGCACTGAAACCCTCGCCCAGCAGTCCTTGTTTATAATGAACAGTTAATTGACCTATAATGTAAACAATTAAGTGAGAACATTGTCCAACATTTTTTAAATTAAAACTCTTTCATTTGATCAATATCATACCTGTTCTTGATTCGACAATTGCTGAAGGTAATGCTTCCTCGTTGCAAAATACAGCGGATAACGCACTCTGACTACCCATATCGACTAGTTCCGGTAGTCCGTCATACACGTAAACTGCATTTTCACCACAAGTAACATTCAGATCCGTCGAGTTCATCTATAGATAATAAAATATTATATTATGTACGTTAAAAAGATATGCGATATATACTTGTAATTGAATAATAGCTGATCCAGACTCAATTATAGGATTAATGATCCATAGGCATTCCCTGGTTGGAGGACCGCCCCAAGGGGCACTGTAAGATTGTCTTGAGCTGATTCCTTGCCCGTTTGATCCAATCAACATACCTCTTGCTTCACATTGATAATAGCATTGTCGGCCACCCCTGGGGTCACCGTAGTAATTCAATTTGCATCTCTCGCATTGATTACCTTCCGTGTTATCTTTGCAATAACAGACACCAGTTATAATGTCACAGTCGCCCTCGCTCTCATTTCCGTGACCATTGCATTCGCATTGCTTGCATCCTGGTGATTTAATTAAATATAATTTAGATTTATTTCTCGTTCGTAACAACAGATATTACCTTGTTCAGTAGTCGCATTTCCAAAGCTGCCCGCTTTACAAAACTCGCAAAATTCTCCTTCCGTCCAATTCTGACATTCCTCGCAGATGCCAACATCTTCCGGACAATTGGAATGATTATTACAACCGCAATTGATAGAACAATCATCTCCCGTCCATCCCAGATCACATTTGCAAGAATAGTTGGGTTCCCCTTGGCATGTCCCGTGCACACAAACATTGTAACATGTTCTAACGCAAGATTTTCGTCCATCGCCTATATATCCCCTGCGACATTGACAACTAAAAGAACCATCGGTATTCGTGCAAATTGCTTCCTTGTGGCAGTCGTGCAGACCGAGGCCGCATTCATCCACATCTGGGCATTGAGCATAGGCCCATTTTGCGTTCGGAGTCTCTATTGCGATAGAACAATTTCCGCGTGGATTGTTGAAATCACCCTGTACGCATTTCCCGGAAATCGGGTTGGAAGAATTATAACACCATCCGCAATTCAATGAACTCAGACACGTGGAACAATTGGTGTGATGAGAACAGGATTTGCATTGTTCATGCGGCCTGGCAGAGGCTATTATGTTGTGATCTTGCGGAACCATAGGAAATGCCTGATCCAACCATTCCCTGCACAATCCGAATTGGTATTCACTGGTGTACACGGAGAAGCTGAAACATTGCTCTGTTGCCTCGCACCAAACGCACCGTCCTTTTTGTTCCAAGCAGGCGCTGCAATTGGCCCTTTTGTGACATGGCATTGGACATTGTTCCAAAGAAACGGCCGATTCACTGGATAAACCGCGCCTGGTGCACCTAGCATCTTCCACCCACCATTCGCACAGTCCTGAATTCAAGCAGCTTTCGCAGGAAATGTAATTGGAACAATTCGAACATGCACTTGGTTGGATTGTTAGGTATCTCCAATCGCCGTCTTCCGCTACGCAAGTGATACTTTCATCTTCCAAACGAGATACGCAAATATTACTAGCATCGCACCATCCGCAATGCGAGTCCGTCAAGCAATGCAAGCAGTTCCTGTATTGACTACAGCTTCCATTTGCAAAAGGCTCTAAATATTCAAAAGTAAAAACCTGAAATCATATTATCATTAATTTCCTCAAAATAAATTATAATTATTCATACTATATAAATTATAATTTCTTCTTTTATACGTAAAAGTAGAAACACTCGGTGAAAGTTAAAATACGTTCGTGAATATTAAATAAGAACCCACTAATTGCATGTGTAAATTAAGGAACGAGAATGAACAACATATTATTGTTGAATTTTTCGCGGTCAACCGTGACATACGTTTGCGTATTTTGAATTTAGGATTATCAGAAATGTGTAACATTTGTTTCCAAATCTGTGGGTCAAAAAATGTAATTGAATGAAAATAAAAATATACGCTTGCATTCTAGTTATCCTTGAATATTTAATAACGTTATCCGACCGATTCAAAGGCCAACGATAATTTGTTATGGACTCAAACACATTATCTGCTGAATATTCTTCGTGTTTCTTTCTGCGGTTTGTTTATAACGATTTGCGTCCATTATTTATTTGCTTACAGTGTGCTCGGTTTGAATGAACGAACGAACGAACTTTCTAATATTGAGATATTGACTGATATGAAATTCAGGTCATCCAATATTTAAATACCAATTAGCTAATGTGCATTTGCATCGAACAAACCTTTGCCTTCTCCTGGCCCTTGTAATGTTGCAATTCCATTTTACTTTGTGAATGATGGGAATGATAAGCGAAGCTAACGACTTTGTGCGATTCGAAATCGATCGAAACCCTATTGGAAATCTCTTGTTTCGGCCAGTGCTGTGGCTCGCATCTTTTCTGCTCTGCCGTTAAATTAGACAATTGGTTCTCTCCGATTCTCAGTGTAGCGCTGCAAAAACTTATGCAGACTTTTAACATCTCCTGCCATTGCGGCGGCGGTCTCAGAAATCCCAAAAGACGAGCTACCATTTTCCCACCGGAATCTGTTCGCAAAAGTGGATTCGCTGGACTGTTGAAATCCACCTGGAAAATAAAAAAAAACGGAATTTAAAAATTTTATTATTACTCGTTTTTTCTAATTTAACAGTTCGATTACTTAATTATTAAAAATTCACGATTACCAAAAAAAAGCAAATATTAAGTGAGTCATGTAAGAAATTTGTATTTTCTACTTTAAAATTATGAGCAATTGACCATTGTGTGTAAGCTTGAAATACAACACTCATTATCATATAATTAACATGTCATTTTTTTTGCTCACATTATTATCCGACAAGGTGAAATTTAATGACATTAAAATAAAATTATTCTATAATTGTTATTTTGCTTTTAAGATTATATAAACGTGTACATTTACTATAAATAGATTGTTGCTTTGAAATTGCAAAATACTAGGTCAAAATTGATTAAATGAAATAATTTGGGTTCTAAATGCACCAATAACAATGAAATAATAAAATACTATTAGATCTAAATCAAAATTGAAAAGTTGTTATAATTATTTGTTTAAATTTTCTAAAACAGAATAAAGTAATTAACAATGTAAAGGAAGTTTTATAGAATATGTTTAAAAATGTTTTTAATATTAGTTTTAATAATTTTCAAAATTATTGGTATATTTGGTATAGAATAAATTTTGTTTATTATTACTTAATAACATAGTTTGAATGTCTTTGTTTTTTTAGAAAGTTTCTACAGTAAAATGTTATGTTATGTAAATCTATTAAAAAAAAATCGAGTAACGTAATAAAAGTCATTGAATATAAAACTTACTGTAGTTGCATTTATGATGGCTACATGGTCGGGCTGCGTGAAATTAACCGGATGGAAGTATTTAACGAAAGTTAATCCAGGTCTTTTGTCCAATTCCCTGCATTCTTGGGGTCTCAACACCTCGGTCCCTTTGACACCCCACCAGCCAGGCATTTGGCTAGGACTATCCTCTCGAGATCCGCACACACCATAATTATCATCCTTGTGGTGACATCTGGCATTCTGCACGCACCAAGTGCATTCAGCGAGTCCAAGCTTATGAGCTGCAGACTTTACATTAGCATTACCATTATTGTGACCGTGAATTAAACAGGAATGGCAATCTCCCAGAGCGGGACAGACTCCAGGACACCGTGTCGTCTGTAAATTGGTAGTGCAATTCGCACCCACCGTTCGTCCGTAGCATAATTCATCTGCAGAACACCAACCGCATTCTGGGTCCGCAGAGCATTCAGCATAATTTCTGTGCCTAGGGCAAGCTGCTTCTGGTTCGTAATTTTCTCCTGCCTTTACGGCGACCATGGGTGGAACTGTATAGGCCAATAGATCACCATTGACGTTACCATGATAGCCACCAACTAGGAGTAAAGTGTTTCCATTTCGGACAGTAGCTGCGTGAGCGAACACGCCTTGTTGCTTCGGATAACGCGAATCGTTTGATCGTCCCAAAATTTCTGGATTGACCCATGTATGGCATCCTAAGTGATATAAATACATTTGGTTGTCGTAGCATATTTCTTCTTTGTTGTGTCTGTGCGAGTAACCACCGAAGACGATCAAATAGTTTCCAAGGATGTTAGCGGTGTGAAAAGCACGTTCGCGCGGCACGAATCTATCTCTTAAATATTCTCTGGTATAATGAATCTCAGACCAATGTCTGCTATCTAATTGGAATGCAAACATACGATCCGATAATTTAGAAAATCTTGCGACTCCAGCCACTATACCGCCATAAACCAATAATGAATTAGTTACCGAATGGTAAACAGTCGAATGCGCAACTACGCGAACATCTAACTCCTTGCCTCCTCGTGATTTAACTTCTATCCAATTCTCGGAGAGATCGTCCTCTAAATGTATTTTAAATAGCTTGGAGGAAAACTCTCCGTCTTCCGTACTTCCGCCAAACAGAAATATCTCATCGTCAGCTGCAGCAGTTAATGTATGCCGAGTCAATTTCGGCGGTCGGATTTTTGATTGCAAACTTCTGAGTTCCCATTTCATTGTAAATGCGTTATAGAGCCAAAGCTCGTTCGATAAACTACCGTTATCCAATTTTCCCCCAAAAATTACAAAACCTAATTCAACTTTGCAAGCAGAATGGCCATACCTAAATAATAATAATAATAAAATAGTAAATATCAATAAATAGATATTATATAAAATATTTACCTAGGTAGAGGTTTCTGGTGTTGAGGTTTTTGTGAATGCCTTTGTATTCTTTTAGTCACATTTGAATTTTCACTTATGTACAATAGATTTCTGAAGAATGAGTTTTTAGAGTTTATACCCCATTTCTTTTCCCATGGTCTTCCTGCATGTTCAATCAACTTTGCCACAGATGCTGGGTCTACAAAGTTTAACAAACTGATATGTGGTAGTGGATGGCCATTCTCATCAATCCATGAGCTATTTTTAAAATCATATATTTCTAAATCTCCCAAAATTTTATTTAAGTTATATCCACCAAATACATAGAGAGAATCAGTTTGATCCACGTAAACAGCAGTATGAGCTGCTCTTTTTGTGAGACCTCCTTCAGAGTGAGACAACCAGTGCCATTTGTTACCCAACACATCTTCATCACTTAAACTGCATGCCTGTCCAGAAAATCCAGGATTGCAAATACATGTATCTTCACATCTTCCTCTCCCATGGGTAAATCCACAATCCTCAGGGCAGAGTTTCTTTGAGCAATCTTGTCCACCCCATCCACTTTCACAAACACAGCGATTTTTAAAACAGTGTCCTTGAGTTTTTGAGCAGTTATTTGGACAATCAGTTATAGAAAACTCAGCGCGGAAGCCATCCAAAACATAATTTGTGTCACTGTACAACAGAATCAGCATATATCCAGATGAAGCTATCACTTGCTGTGGTTCTGTTTTTCCACTGAAGCTTCCCAACAGTGGTGACTTGAATGAATCTCCATCATAAACAAATACATAATCATAGGAACATTCTGTTCCCATACTTTGGAAACTCAAAGTAATGAACTTGTTGGTGCTGTTCGCTTTTATTAGCCATTCACAATGACTGTCTTGAGTATAATTGGAACCAATAGGACCGTCAGTTATCACCCCCCAAGAGCTAGTAAACACTCTTCTCGTTTTATCACATGGTATAAGATCTACAGCAGCATTTCCAAACAGAACAAACAAACAAACAACAATACCGGATAATGGAAAATTGATTATTTCCAGTTTCATTTTGTTACTATTTCTTAGTTACAGTTCAGATTGCTGTTTGAGCAAGCTATTAAAGAGATATTACTAAAGTCCTCCACTTTTTATTCATTATAAATATTGTTCCATTCGCGGTCACACGATAAACCAATTAAAAACTAACATTGCGAACATTAAACTTATTGCCTCTAAACACAACTACTGGAATGTAAATATTGCCATTCTGACATTGACATTTCATTTATGTGACAAACAGTGTGCAAAACCATTTAAACTTTAAATCTAATATTCCTACGTTGGTAACAGTGACACATAATTTAAATGGACTTCGCTTTTATTTTACGCACTTTTTCACATTCAACGTATTATTTTACGTTACTTAAAGATTCTAGTAACTTATAGTAACAAAATTTCACATCAAAATCCATATCATACCAATAATTAACAGCTATGCATCCATGACTCTGTTGCACATGATGAAACCACATACTTGGCAGATACAGACAATCCCCCTTTGATACTCTTACTCTATGCACATTAGCTTTTTGAAAATCTGAATTTAAATTACATTTTTCATTTAAAGGATCATTAGCAATCCAAGGTACATGCTGAATTCCATTGCTGTCTCTGCACAGCTTTACATTGAAGCCACTTTGGTAAACATCTTCATACTGTCCCATTTTATATGTTTTATAGTTGATGCATGGTAAATCAGTAGGTGGTATTAAAATAAAGTCCTTGTGACCATCTATTACACAATAAATGTTTTCATAGAAATCTTTATGCACTAAAAATAACAAAGATAATAAAAATATTTTTGAATGATAAATTATACTTACTACTGGTAACTGCTCTTTCATCACCCATCCAGAAATTGACTGCATCAGGTTTCTTATTGAAAGCTTTAGAAGCCCATCCAATATTTAGTGGAATATCATTAAATAGTTCTTGAAAATCTTCAGTCAAATTAGAATTTTGCCTTTGAATATAACAAATTACATTTTCCCTACAATTCATCAAATCACAAATGTTATCCCTTATACATCAACAATGAGCACTTGCTTTGGATTCTGTATATTATTTAAAAATTCGTCCATTTTCATGATTCGTTCTTCAGGCAAAACAAATATTTCCTCATCTAATTCAGTCTCAGGATTCCTCCAACTGGCAAGTCCATCTGCATACCCATTTGGTGTTATTGCTACTGTTACATCTTTTTCTCCCAACATTGACCTGTGTATTCATTAATTTGTTAGAAAAAATGATAATAATATTTGAAAGTTTTAAATACCTGAAATAAGTTGAATCCCATTTTTGGGTTGCCTCAAAATGCTTGCATCCCCCTTTAATAACCACTGGTACATTCTTTGACACATATTCTCTATAGAAATTAAGAGGCCAATCTGGATCTGCAGTATCCACTTCAATTTCAATCGCTTTGCAACTAGTAAACAAAAGTTCTGAAACAAAAGAAATAGGTTAAGTTTCTTTTATTTTTATGTAGCAAAGTCTATTCGAGAAACGTAAGTTATTATTTACTATAAATATTAGAACCAACCTTTACATTCTTTATAGAAATGATTTAGAGATTTCGTAATTTCTATATTCATATTGATTTATATCTATGTATGTAAGTATAACAATTCTATGAGTATTTTTATATTTGTTAGGTTATGTTTCTATTGTTATATATTTATTTAAAGTTTTATATGTTGAATTAATGTTATATTTTTTTTTTGTAGAATGTTGAGGATTCCTGCATTGCACACAACAAGGAGATGCTACGCTTCTAAGGCCGATTTGGATAAAATTATAAGAGTTGATCATGCAGGAGAGTTGGGAGCTGATAGGATTTATGCGGGGCAAATGGCAGTTTTGGGAAATACAAAGAAAGGCCCTTTGATTCAGCACATGTGGGAGCAAGAGAAAAACCACAGAGCCAAATTTGAAGAGCTGATTAGGAAACATAGAGTTAGACCTACAGTAATGACACCAATTTGGAATGTAGCTGGTTTTGTTTTAGGAGCTGGAAGTGCTTTACTTGGTAAAACAATTTTACAAATTGTAATGTTCATGTATTTTCTATTTATTTATTTTTTAGGAGACAAAGCAGCAATGGCATGTACTGTAGCTGTTGAAACTGTAATTGTTGAACATTATAACGATCAGTTGAGAACGTTGATGGATGATCCGGATGCAAACAAGGAGTTATTGGAGACCATCACAAAATTCAGGGATGAAGAACAGGAGCATCATGATCACGGTATCGAGCAGGGTGCAGAGCAAGCACCGTTCTACAAGGCTTTTTCGGAATTAATTAAAGTTGGATGCAAAACAGCAATTTCCATTTCGAAAGTGATTTAAATAATTATGTTGCGATAAAATAGTTAAATAAAAAATTGTGATAGGCAACTTATTTTACCAGAATACGCAACATGTGAAGCATATATAATGAAAATATATCTAAATCTTGACCATGTTACTAACTATATATTTAAAGGAACTTAATATACTGATTGAAATATAATCATTTAATTCGCTTATATATTTATCGATTTATTTTAGTCGTTATAAAATTGTTTTTTTTCTTCTAAAATAAATAACAACTATATGGGAAATATATAATATTTCTTGAAAATAAACTAGACGTTTCTTTGTATTTTGAATGTTATTTACATTATGTGTTTGCTCCTATTAGAATAATGTAAAACTGAATTACACTATTGGTATGTGTTTTTATTTATTATTCGCGTGTTCAACGCGAGTTTTCTTAATAAATCGACATTACGAAAGAACGTTATATAAAAGACATGCAATTCACTTCATTTACTCGTCTGATTATCAGTTAATGAGTGGCCGCTAGGGAGGTAATCGCTCAAAAATATTACACTCGCCGAAGATATTAATCAAAGACAATGTAAACATTTTATCAAATACTAATCACATTTTCTTATAATAACAATAATAATAGATTAAAATACTAAAGAGTAATTACCTTTTCATTTCGATACCTTCAATTTTGTTATTAAACAGAGTGTTTTTAGTTGAATGCATGTAACGTCACTCTCTTCTCATAAATTCATATATAGAATATTCTTATTTTAATTAGAAATCGCGATTTTAGAATATTATATAAATCTATATACTAATTGCAATAAATTACTTTTTTTTCTCAGAAAATTGATTTTAAAAATGAAACAAAGTCTTGAATGTTCCTTATTTTGCATACAAAATTTCGTTTTAGAGGATTAAATAAGAAAAAGAAATAAACCAAATTAATGTTACTGTCTTAGGCCAGGACAAAGTTATTACTTCAGGTTCTTAATTATATTTATTAATCGATTTTTTCCATAGCATTTTTATTAAAGTTATGTCTTTTTTTGTCGCTTTTTCATCACAGTAGTCAGAATCATTTGGATATAATTTTGATAATATAGATCAAGATAACTTAATGATCTCACTTTTTGAAGCAAGTGAAAGAAATATGCAAGACGTCTTTGTACAAACGTTCTGTGGATTTTGTAATTAAGTAAGAAGTGTTACTAATCACGTTTGTCTTCTCTCTTGAATTCGTTTGGTAATCAAGAATATGACTTAATTCCTTCCTGATTTTCTCAAAAACCGTTTTTTTAATTATATAAATTTCTTAAAAAAATCTTAATTGATATCTATAGTGATATATAATGATGAATTAGTTTGTGTATAAGAATTGCAATGGTTGATTGCATAATAGGGCATTACGTAATAATCGGTTTACGGAAGTGCGAACTGGGCATTTAGATTTCATAAATTTGATGGTAGGTTGATAACGTAAAATCTGATAAAAATCGTCCGATGGTGCTGCGATTAAGTTGCAGATGCCGCATGTCCATATTAAGAGGCTCGCAAAGTATTCCATTGAAATGTGCGCACGTGGTCGTACATGTGTATGTCCATTTTGTATTTATAATTTACCATTCCAGCCTTTTACAAAATTAGCAATTGGGTGGCCCATATATACATATAATTGAAACGGAATTTACATACTTCCTTAAAATTCGTATGTAATTGATACAGGATGCGTAATTACATGCATAAAGCGTCTTACTTTACAAAAAGGGTAAACGCCGTATTGTAATTTCATCCAATTATATTCGTCTTCCATTTACTTTCCAAAAACTTTGCCAAACGCCGAGAAATCGTGTAAAACACACTCAGTTTGATATATATTTATATTTACGCATCGGCGAATTTAAATCTTTTAACCCGCAGTGCATCATATGCTGATGATTTAGTCATTCGTTATCGCTAAATAACCGGTAAAGCCTAAAGGCACGGAACGTCTGTAGCAGATGCCTTCCTCGTGATGGTAACTGAATCATATTCCTGGCCGCATACTAACTACCATTCAATAAACCTACTTGCATACGATAATTTTATGTCTTCATGCTGCAAACTTCTCGTTCAATCTGCACAGAAGGTCCAGGGAAGCCGACACGGAAACTCGATCCGACTAAATTTTACATAATTAGTACACAAGAAGAATGCAGACAATTTTCACGCTCCGATTCCTAAAAGGATAAAACCTCTTCTTTTTTTTCTTCGTATTTTGTATATCTTTGATGACGTAAATTTGTACCCTTTATTATAATTGGAATGTAATTTGTTTTCAATACATTCCATAATATCTACCATTGTTTAATAACGACTATTTGGTTTCAATTCGATAAAATCTATTGTAATGAATCCCAATTTATAATTTTACATGCATTATGTGTTCTTCTAATTGGAGCTTATCGATTTTATATGTTTATACAATTTTTAAAATAATGATTTATAATCTACCCTTTGGTCCAATAAAAATAGTTAAATGATGACTTAAACTAATAATACAAAAGTAATTACAGACAGAAAAAGTAAGAAACGAAAATCAAATTATTTTTTTGAGTGTATTGCAAAAATTGGCGTAGAAATTTTGTAAAAATATAAATAAGTTTCAATTAAATATTTAAGATTATGTCGAGAAGTTGGAATATGTTGTTTGAAGGATGTTTTTATACTTTATAAAATATAGTAAGTAGATAAAGCGACTGAAAGATGATGATAATAATAATGTTAAACAATTTAAATAACAAGGGTTATCGTGTACCTTAATGGCTTTCTTGTCCAAATTAAGAGATTGTAATTGGTCTAATGGTACTCTCAGGTTTTACTATATTAGGGTTAGAATGTTTACTCGAATAAACTAGTTCATTTTACAAGAATGGATCAACTAATTGAAAATTTATAAATTCACATTATCCTTTCAATTAAACAAACCAAAAATGTATTTGCTTAAGAAGAAATGGTTTATATTATTATATGATATCAATAATTATTATTTATGTCAAGTGGTGTATCTGCTTATTGTTATTCATATTATTATGTAAATAATATAGTTGTATATTATTATATGTAATGTGTGTTGATGTTCCGAGAATTCGCTTTTTCTTTTTTAGGTCTGAAAAGAAGAGAAATGTTCCCAGAAGCTGTGCCTTTGGTTTTCTTTTTACTTTTATTGTTGCTGTTGTTGTTATTTATCTGTACGAAGCGACGAGTATTGTCTCATTGTGAATGCAGGAGTTGTATATGAATCTCGTATAGGAAGTATTGTATATAAATATAAATATCGATAATAAAATGTTGGTTGTTGGGCAAAAAAAGGGAGACCACACATAGCGGAGAAAAAGCGAATCGAAAATAATATACAAGGAGGCAGCGACGGAAAATGCAATCGATCCATGGTACTGATATGAGTAGCTGAGAATAGAAAAAGCAGTTCTATCCAAAACATTGTAAGCGCATACCGCGCTAGAATACATATAGACATTAATGACTCGAACGTATTTAATGCGTGGTTCTTGTCCAGAGATCATCTGAAGCTGGAATTATATTAATAAAATAGGAAGAGGAGAAGAAGATGAAGAAGAAGAAGAAGTTCCTCCCATGGACCAAATATAGATGTTTCACTTTTTGCGTGCGCGCGTAATTGATTTTGAATGCAATCTAGAGTTCTGTATGGACGATCTGCCACGATGATGTCGACATTTTTATATGCAGTGTTAAAAGTTTAATTGCGTCAACCTTCCATTCGCACGTTACGTTTCTATTAACATTTTTATAGAGCTATTATCGACGGATATCAAAAAATGAACGCGTTTTTATACGCGGGTCGCGGATACGGCGTTCGCCATTGAGAATTCCAACAATCACGTCGCCACCCGTTTTCTTTTCACGTACTATAATAAACTCGGACTCTTATTTGAAAGTATAACGAAAGCTGAGCCCTTTTTACGCGGAGGCATAAACATCAACAGCAGCGCTCCAAACTCTGCCAGAATAACTTGTAGGAAATAATTGATTTTTACGCATTGTTTAGTTAATCATACAAAAAAAAATATAAAGGACGAAGAAGCGGACGAAGATAATTCAACTTTTTTTTTCTCCTTTAACGTGGTAACGGCTGTTTAAGTTGCACCTGTAATATTATAAATTATTCAGAGGGAACTCTAAAGGAGGAAAGATGTATATGTATAAAAGCCATACTTAATCGTATCTGATTTTATTTATATGCCTGTGTTTTGGAAGGACCTCTCTTTCTCTTTCTCCGCTTTCCGCATTGGAATTGATTCGCCTTTTGTTGACCGCAATTACCATTTATTATTATTATTCATCTCCTTTTGGCGGCCACCAAAAGCCAAATTCTGCTCATAACATAATAACACCCGTTCGTTCATTTTCGCGTGCACCCGTGGCGATTTACTCTTACTTTCACATTTCCACCACTCTTCTCCGTATTACCATAATCATTACAAATGCTTTATTATGCTTAAAGCTTCTCTGCTCTCCATTTATTTTCCCAATAAAACCCGCAATTAAGGCGAAATGTGTACGTTTGCGATCGCGATAAACGTCGCCATTTCCGGTTTTAACGGTTTCACCCTGCAAACAGATATAAATACATATAGAGATTTCAATCGGAAATGCCAATTTAAGCTGGTTATCTGCTTGCCCAATAACGTATCGAATCCGCATATCTAAACACTTTTGCAATCTTCCACCATTGATTTCATACCTACATAATCTTCAAAACAACTACAGTTTTACACATTTTTGCGATTTTCAAAATACAATCTTCCACCATTGATTTCATACCTACATAATCTTCAAAACAACTAAAGTTTTACACATTTTTGCGATTTCCAAAATACAATTATTATATAGCAAAACCTGCAACTTTCATATCCATATTTTGAGTCTATTCAATCTATTATAGTTTCGAGAAAATCCATAAAATATGAAAGCACTGTGTAAATTTTTCATTTTTTCAACTTTGAACGCTAACATCCAAACATACAGTCGTCATATGCATATGAATCCATTCAATCTACTATAGTCTGTCATCGAGTCGCCTGCTATGAGCTGTAGAAATTGAAAAAAAACACATACTTACGTCTTATACATAACAGAGAAATGACGGTTTTCTTGTTTTTTGTTCGACAACTCCTAAAGGTAATTAAATCATAGACCACTCTTATGAAAGCTGAAGATCTTACCTTTCCAACGCGCCTACATACATCTTTGTAGTTATAAGCTGAAGAATATTTTTTTCTCGTTTTTTATTCAGTTTTTACAGTTTTTGTGAAAATAACTGAAATGTGAAAAATATTGAAATTACATCTAAAAAATGTATGTATGTGTTGGGAGGGGTTCGAATTTCCAAATTTTTATGTGTTCGAAATATATGAATGTTAACCTAAATGTACAAGAAAAAGGTAAATAAAATTAGAGCTACAAACGGCGGTAAAGTTTCGATGGTCGGCGTTCATTTGGTTGCGAGTAAATGGATTACTATAATTATTATGTATTTAGCGATGAGAACTTAGGTTTAATGATGTACGTATCGTGTCGTACATGTTAATTAAGAATTAATGTGGAGCGAAACGTAATATTTAAGGAAACGAAACTATAGTTAGTTTCAATATAATTTTCATCTAATTGATTATAAATATATATCAATGTAATTTAGTATCTTAGACTTTAAGTATTGTGTCTAAGTTGCGTAAAGGATAAGACGGCTTAAAGTTAGTTGATTTGATTGTAATTGCAGATTCTGCATGAATTAAGAAAAAACTGATTATTTTATGATTAGAATTGTTTTAAATGTTTAATATGTTTTCTTTTGCGTTAGTTACTATAAATTATTGTTAAACTAACAATAATAACAGAATAAAAAAATATATAAATATGTAATTT
The DNA here is from genome assembly GCF_001412225.1 of Nicrophorus vespilloides. Lineage (NCBI taxonomy): Eukaryota > Metazoa > Arthropoda > Insecta > Coleoptera > Silphidae > Nicrophorus > Nicrophorus vespilloides. Next base: position 66,535 of record NW_017096075.1, read on the forward strand.
GTTGTGGAATTAAAAGCTTGAAAGTTAATAAAAACCTTAAAATTGATATATTATGCGAGATAACGCATAATAATTTAAAATGAATAAAAAATTCAGGTGCTATGTGCATATTAATAAATTATAAAACGGGGAGCAGTGAAAAATTAAAATTCAGTGAATATTAATATGTAAATAGATCACGTCGGAAGTGTGTCCATTTTGAAGTGAACTAAAAAAAAAATATATAAAATTTTATATATTGTTGGAATGGCCGAGGAAAAATGATTATGTGTGTGTATGCGTATGCATACTTAATGCGCAATTGCAATTATGGTGCATGTGATGTCCTTAAAAGTCGTAATTTTATCGATACTTTGGATGATTTACTCGCTCGGTGGAGGTGACAGTGTACACATGTCGGCACTGCGGACTCTCATATGCAGATGCTTCTTGCTGCTTCTTCGGCTCGGTTTTGGCTCCTTCCTCTCTGTTCACGCCAATGATTCGATGATCCCAAAAAATATCGAGTTCGAAGAAGAAGCCCGTTTCTCTAATTAGAATATAATCCACGGCCGAATCAATTATTTGGACGCGTTTACAAAACTGTTAACATCTCAATTTCGTAAATACGTGATAAAAATAAGCAAGCTAAGTAATTGCTTAGCACATTTATTATTCATCGTATATTGTATCCAATATAGATATTTTATCTGAAGATCTATAACCTATAGATAATTTTCCTTATTTTTCTAATAACGTAATAATCTTTAGTTAATTATCATTTTTCATACAGTAAATTCAAACTTTACTTAAATTTTATGTATTACGCGTGTTCACTGTTAAAACAACAATAATTTAAATATTTACTGAAAAAGTAATCTTTTCTAACTATTTATTTACTATTATAATTATGTAAAAAATTATTGAAAAAGGCAATGAATATTTTTTCTAATTTCATAATTGAAGTTCGAAAGTGAATTGGAAACTAAATCACTTAAATTTAAGATTATTAATTGATACTAAAAAAAAAATGTAACACAAAAATGTGATAAGATTTACAACCTCTGAGACTTTTTTATCGTGTGAAGTTGTGCTTCTATAATTATTCGTAGAAATTCTTTATCGCCTTTGGAATGATTTAGGAATATTTGACGACTTGATGATTTACTATAATGAGAAGTGTGATAAAGCTTTATATCTATTCTATAAGATTATATTCAATGAGATAGTGAACTCAATCTTAGCATTTAATAAATTATTAATTATAATTTTCTTAGATCGAAATATTCAAGATTTTTATTTTGTATTGGCAAATTCTATATATTAATCTCGACTTAATGGTTTGAGATACAATAGATTGTATTTACTATTACTAATTAAATTAGATTATAGATTTAAATAATAATGACGTATATCCAATTAAATGTAATGGTTGAATCGACTCATTATTATATTCATAATAGATTTCTTTTATAATAATTATTCCGTGTTGGTTCGTTGACGTTTTTATTTATAATCTTGGTATACATATTTATTGAATTATTTTGTAATAAACATAAATTAAGGAAAGAAAAAGAAAAAAAATTAAGTCCGTTTTCACGAATCGGCCAGAGAGGAGCAGCAACAGCAGCAGTAACAGAAACGGCAGAAGTCATACATCGCTAGGGTATATAGAGTGTAGGTATTTGCACCTGCCTACATTCACATTCATGCAGGTACAGGTGTCTCATCATCTACCAGCAGGTCAGCTCGTGCCCGAGATCGCCCCTAAAACATATACACTTCGGAGAGTATCAGCTGATTCAATTCTTTCGAAGACCCGGCCGGCCTCTCCATCCACTCCGCCACGAGTCTACTGCACATGCATGCATGCATGTAAAAAACGGATTTATGATTTCCTCGTTGTAAATCCCATCCAGAATTCGCAGTTTAGCGCGTGCAAGAGTATCGATTAATCCGCTGCTACAGTTTCCTTTCATTTTTGATCTCCGCCGACGGCATTTATGATCATTATTATTATTGTTGTTACACGCCACGTTTTTGCCGTGGTTCTCGGGTTACGTAAGGTCTGGGGCTCCGGGTTCCGCGAACTGTCCGAACCAACAGATGCTATGCGACCGAGCGAACGCACTATGGAGGCGTGCATCCTCTCCTACATGTCCACATGTACTCGTTCCATCCGTCCTTCTGAACAAATAAAGACACTATCATTAAATTATATCAATAACAAATAACGATGTCCACCCTTCAATCATTTTAATCGAGCATTTAATCAGTTGCTATAGACAACGCAATACTTGCCAAGTGACTTGTCTAGTATTTGGCATCATATAATTTCTTAACTACATATTATATAAATATTCATTATTCTGTCTAATTAGTGAAAATATATTAATTTTACAAAGTTTTATAGATAAACAAGTTAGAGCATTTAGAATTGTGTTTGTAAGTCCGAGAGTTCGTAAGTCGGGGGATACCTGTATTTGATAAGTTTCTTCACAAATAGTTGGTTGAAAAGTATCAAATAATTGAATGTCAAAACTTGTCAAGTACACGTTCTTTAAATCATGTAATAAGTAGCTTAACTAATTATTAGTAACTTTTACTCATTATTCTATCTGACTATTTGGAAATATATTGCTATATAATTGTATTTTTGAATTGAATATTTTTGAGTGATCTTTAGTTGTACTGTTACAAAGATAGATTTTATTTTAAGAAATCTCAGAGTTGTTCTCATTAGCGGCAACTGCGGCGGACGAAGAAGACAACAAATTTGGTGCGTCGTTGCAGCTGCAAAAGTGATTTATTCTCCTCGAGGAGATAAAGGTAATGGGCAAAGTGTCGAATGAGGAAGATTGGACATTTCTTTTTTCGCACGCATTCCTTTTCTGCCATATAAATTATCTTTATCAGCGGCGAAACTAGGTTTCAGCGCCGCTCTTAAATTTAAATTCAAAATTGCATAATTTGTATTGCATTTCTTTTAAGTGATGCATGCGATTCTTACAATAGTAAAATTGTTGATATAAGATTTAAAAATCATGCTTTTTACAATTTATCCAGTATGTATCAAGTTTGTAGATAGTGTAAAGATGGAAACAACACAGTTGTAAACAATATTTTAACATCTCATTTATTACTTTTATGACAAATAAATTCTAATAAAATACTACATATTTTTTTATATATAAATTATCGTGTTTATTGCTCAGTGTTCGTTAAACCGAGGCTCTTTGGCCTCTTGAGTACCAATTATCAAGTTAATCATAAATGATTACCAATCCGGGGTTCGTAGGTATAGAAAAAAGATAGTTGTAATTATGGAAAAAATGTATTGTTGCTTACTAAATTTATAAAATGAGGGGTACAATCTAGGGAAATGACATGTCGCTAATGAAAAAGGTTGGGAATCGCTGGTCTAGGCGTATGATTTTCACTTAGAGTGCGTCAGGTTTCAAATCCCGGACAAGCACACTATGTATCTTTTATACCAGTATATGGTACATATATAAAAAAAAGTTATAGTACTTTATATTTCATTTCTGGTACAAGGTTTTGTTTGTTTTCGAAGCTTTGGCAAAACAATAATTATGAATACTTTGTAATTTGAAGATATACACTATTTAGATTTTGACTAAAAAAGATACAAACGCTAAAGATTAGATAGACTCAAACATAGACAGATATGTTAATGTTCAAATTGTATTATTTTCGGTAACGAGATGTCTCAGATTCAAATCCTAATTAATCCATATAAATGGTAAAAATTCCAAAGATACATTAACATATCTTTATCTGGCTCGTAAACTGTGTACTAAGGCACACTAGTTTTTATGAATGTTATTAATTATGAGCATATAGAAATGTTAAGATTTCTATGTAACTTCATAAACTATACTCAATTTGTTCGGATAGTTATTTTATAAATATATGCATCAATGTTTTAAAACTGCTTAATCCATTAGTTGTGAGTGAATGACTAAACTTGAAGGATGTATTAATCCAGGGCAAACTAATCGATTAATCGAAACATTAACTAATTCACATTGGAAATTAATTGCAATTAGAAAATTAACATTTTATTGATTCTTGTCATATTGGTGTTATTGTGTTTATCAATTGATCCACAAGAAGGAGTTTAGACATAATCAAAAAAAAAATTGAATAAAAACATATTCAGTTTTCATCACCTACTGCGTTTGCGTCTATGGGATTAAAATTAAATTCTACATTATTCCCGGCGCATTCACCAAAAAACAAACAACAATATAATGTAATTAATACAAAAAAAAGTGATATTATTTTGTTGATTAATTTAATTGTGATAATCTATATATAATTTGATATTAATTCAAATAAGAAGTCGATTAATGAAAATGAAAAACACATATCCATTTCAACGCATTGAAAAAAGTGACAGTGGGAATATTGACATGAGGTGACTTCGTTTTTTGCAATCATATTTCCAGCTTATAATTAATAGATAAATTGCGGCTTCAATCCGTTGCGCATTTCTGTATTAGTGTATTAGAAAATAAATAATTTATTATTGATCACCGGAATGGAAGTTGGTTAATAATTCTCAGAGATATTGGAGTAAAAATGAATGATTCAAAATGCGTTTGAATAAAATATGATTTTAAATCTGTCTTTGATCTGATCTCACTTCGTGCACTTATCGTTACTTCACTTATTTCATATAGTTTCTTTTTTGTTTTTGCACAATATATTTATACATTTATTTCTGCGATTAATAAGATAGGATACGGGAAATATGAGTGCTCCGGCTACGTTTATTATCAATCCCGTAAATCTGCTTCTCATTTATGGTTGGAATGACTTCTAAGATGTGTGTTTCCACTTTTGAGCATGTGAGTGTATTATTAATATTTGTATACACATTTCGTATGCAAATGATAAACGGAATTGTACCAACAAAGCCATATTTTGTTTACATAAAGTTAATTTTAAGTTATTTCTTTTTCTCTTAATTAAAGGCCACTCGACGACCTGTTTCTTCTGAAAATATTACTTTCTTTTCAATGAATTATAGAGGCGCACCGATAATGTGTGATTACTGAGAGTATTACAGTAATTCGAGCACATGGACATGATTTTACACAATAAAGTAGATTTTATTCATGGAATTGCTACCTAGGAAATTCTCCTATTTGTGCTTTATTACTATATTTATGTTAGATTATGTGTATGACATTTCTGTCGCATAGTTTTTCTCATCATTTATTATAAAAATGTATTGATCTTTTCTATACTTTATAAATATTTTATAAAGTAAAAAAATATTAAGATTGTTTTATCATCAATTCAATAGTTACATAGAAGTATCCCCCGACTTACAAACTCCCGGACTTACGAATAAAATTCTAAAAGTTAGCGAACTTCAATCAATAAAATTAACTGTCCAAACAAAAATTGATAATTTTTTTAATAAAATATAACATTTTTTGAAGATGTACTGTTTTGTTGGATTTTTTTTTCAAATTTATGCAGTCATTAATACGACACGAACAAACGACGCACGTAAAAATTGATTGCGCAATAAACGCCGCCTCTCGTGAATTTTCATATGAACACACACACATAAATATTGCAGAAAACAATTTGAAATAGAAATAATATAAGAATTATTAACAGTACGTTTTCGTTAGAGGTTTTGTGAAATAATCGCTGATTTGATTTATATGGTAAGCAAATTTGCATACTGAATAATAATCTAATCATTCTTATTTATTTATTGATTTTGGTTTGATTCTTAAAAACGTAAAAGTTGGATAATTTTTATACCAATAGAAAGTTTGAAGTTGTTCCAGTTGGAAACGAATTTATTTTTGATATTTGGCAATATGATAATGATTTTATTGTTCGATGAGATAGACTTAAGAATTTCTTTAAAGAAATATCAAAGTTAAACTACTTTTTTTGATCCAATTGGACTTTCTTCCTACTATTAACTAATCTTATATTTTATCTCTAAAAATTTTATTTGTAAAACGATAATAAAATATGAATTTATCTAGCTAATTTGATGAGAAATTGATTTTGTTTTCATTTCTCTATTAAAACAAATAAAATTCCAAAATTTGTTAGAAATACCAAGATTAGAACGATTTAAGTTGTCATATAAAAATTAAGTGTATTGCAATTTGAGATATTATTAAATTATTAAAACCTAAGGAAAATGTGCATACTGAACTATAAGTTATTATCTTTGATATTCAATCATCGTATTGCAAGGTTCGAAAACTCGTTCAAAAGAAAGTTGTGCAAGTTTGGAAACTAGTCTTGTGTTGGTGTGGATTTGGGCTTGCAATAAAAGGAACGAATTGAAGCAGGACGTTGGAGATGTTCTCGAAAGGCTAAAAAGAGTTTGTAATACGGAATTTAACATATATAAAGGTAAAAACCATAATAAAATGTTGAAAGATAAGTACAGTTTGATTTTTTTTAAATTCCCCCGACTTACAAATAAATTCGACATACGAACAACTCTTTGGAACTGAACTAGTTCATAAGTTACCTTTAATAATCTAACTTAGATATAAATAAGTCGGCAATTGTTCGAAACCATTGATAGTTCTTGGAAAGTGATGCTGTACAATTAATTTCAATGTAAGCACACTTTTATTAATAAAAAAGTAGTTATTCAATTGCAATTTTGTTTGTAATTTTTTCAGAAATCTTTTAGTTTAACTAAATTGTTCTTTAACTTATTTTATTGATTGAAATAGTATATTCGCTTAGTTATTCAACCAAGATTAACTCTCTTTTTATCTCATTACTATTCTATTTACTTTGCTTGTTTTATATTCTAATTAAAATTATAAGATAATGATAAATTGGGTGTTTTTAAGAAGTGTTAAATATGTAAAATTATAAAATTAAAATATAATTATTTGCCAAATCTCTTCATTGCTGTACATGAATTTACATACAGAAGCTACATTATGTGTAAAAGAGTAAAGATAATAATTTGGAATATGCATGCATTTCGTGTTTAAATAATTTGTGTTTCTATCACCTAAATGGCAGGTGCAAATCGTAAGTACATGAGCACGGACGGAGAAGAAAACAAAGAGCGGGAGTAAAATATGTAAACACGCGAAAACAATTACGATATATAATAAGCACACTTTTCGGCAAGGAATTGCAAAGGTGTGCATTGTTTTTTTTTTATATAAAGCAAAACGCTTTGTTCGCATTCCAAAAAAAAAATTGTTAATTATGGGACCATCATAATTAGTACTATTATTTATTGTTTTGTTGCGATTTCGAGTCTATAAACGTAATGAATTTGAAGAAATTGTTGTTGTATTTCTTATAAGAAGCAATTCTAAACATATGCTGTCAATTCCAGGTGCACATTTCACCGTTTTACACGCGATCGAAATTAAATTTATCAGAGAAGAGAGTTTTTAGTTTATCGACTAATTACTGTATGTACAGGTAGTAAGTAATACAGTCGGTGCTCGGTGTTTCCCCAAAAAAAAAAATAATAATAATAAATAAACGGTAAGATAATATAATTACGGTGTGGGGATTTTCGTTACGAATTTAATTTCCCGAAAAGGGTTTCTCGATTGAAGCGAACGCGGAGTCGCTTTTATGAAGGGTGAAGATAGCAAATTAACGCACGAGACAGACGCGTGCCGAGCCAACTGCCCTGAAAAGAGAAAGGGAATCCAAAGGAGAACAATGATCTTTAATCCATCCATCCGAAAGACCACCATCACCTGCTGCCAGCCACTCGCCACCCATCTTCATTGGGCAAACCGGAACACCTATACCATTCTCCCTTTCTCACCTGGTTTAATAACCCTCTTCAGAAGAGAACAGTGTGTATTCCGCGTTGGCGAATCGTAAAACCTTTTTTTTTTATTTATATTTCAAGTCCCGTTAGGGAACCGAAACGGCAGCAGGTTGAACAACCCCAAAAATGATTTCACTCTCCGTTCGCCGTCGTTCCTTTTAGTTTTTTTTTTCTTTCTTGCTGTTGTTCGTTTCCTTAATTTGCCTCACTCCCTCTCTCTTGATTTCCAAGCAAAAGCTACTCGTGTTATTATGTTATTAACTATGTGGGTTCTTCAATCCTCTTCACATTCCTACTACCTCTTGTGCAGATGTTGACGAAGGGTTGCTAAATGAAAAAGAAAGGAAGTACAAGGAGAAAGGGCAAAAGACGGATCATCCTATTCTCCGATCTGACTACAGTTATATTAACAGCTCGAGGACGCTCCCAAACGAGCGGCTTTCGACCGCTGACAAACGACTTTTCGTTAAACAATGTTATTACCGTGAACCGTGTTAAATTTAATTTAATTTTTTTTTTGCTCTTCATCTTCTGCGATGCAATGCGGACGTACCTTTCGCAAAATTGCTTATAAGCCCATTTTTATTTATTACTACCGCCCGATATTCGCCTCCTCGACGAAATTGTTATTTGCAATCACACACGCCCTCATCGTAAATTCGTAATTCATTAATGTCTTATGAAGTCGACTTTCATCAAAAATTATATTTCATATCAGTTTATTACACCACTTATCGATTTTCTTGTATGCTTTACATTAAAAAAAAACAATCATAAACTTATTACACGTATACTTTATCTCATTAAAATGCAATAACGTGTTAAATACGAGGATAATAATCTTATTATATATCATATATTTTAAGTTCAATTGAATTCCAAGAAGTAAAACATTAATTTTGAACTCTAGCAAAACTTTGACAATTTGGTATAACTTTTGTTATACTTGTGGTTAATAGACTTTGAATTTATGTAATCAAAACATATTTGATTTAGAAGAAAAACAATTATTACAATTTTGAGTATATTTAATACAATTATTAATATTTTGTTTTATGCTTTAAAAAAATACATTTATTTGTCGACTAACTTTTGAATTTATTCATTTATAAAGTAATTATTTAAAATAATAAAAAAAAAACATGAGTAATGTAAGTTGTATAAATCTATCACGGTTTTGCAGAGACTGACAATTGTATAGTATTAAATATTTATGTGATCTACTTACTACGTTAATGACCATCTTTATTTCAATCCAAAAATATCATATGGTAAAAAGAAATACGTTTCAATAATAAATATAAATGTATATAGATTTTCCTTCATTTACTATTTATCTGTACTAATTTAAACATGAAACTATTCTTAAATCGAATATCGAAAAGTTCAGCAATAGTGCGGGTCTGAAATTTGAAATTTGTTTGAAACCGGACTAATCGAATAAAAGAGACTTGAAAAAAAATAACTTTGTGCACTATTTTGTTAGAATTTATTTAAATTTTGATCAATAAGGATTTAGTTTGTGTTGAAATTTTGAAACCGGACTGATCGAAGTCGCACTATATGAGGTATTTTTAATGTTTATACTATACTAATAAAATTAATTATTTAATTAATGGCAAGGTAAGAAAAAGTTATTGCATGAATGCCAAATTATTATATGGAAACAGTGTTAAGATATTTTCTGAAATATGAAGTAAAAAACAATATAGATAATTGAATGTGTTTGTAATTTACACATTTATCTGTATTAATTTAAACATGAACCTAATCTTAAATGTTAAATCGAATATCGAAAAGTTCAGCAATAGTGCGGGTCTGAAATCTGAAATTTCTTTGAAACCGGACTAATCGAAGAACTACATAAAGAATTAAACATAAAAAAAGAGACTTGAAAAAAATAACTTTGTGCACTATTTTGTTAGAATTTATTTAAATTTTGATCAATGAGGATTTAATTTCTGTTGAAATTTTCAAACCGGACTGATCGAAGTCGCACTATATGAGGTATTTTTAATATTTATACTATACTAATAAAATTAATTTTTTAATTAATGGCAAGGTAAGAAAAAAATTATTGCATGAATGCCAAATTATTATATGGAAACAGTGTTAAGATATATTTTAAAATATGAATCAAAAAAACAATATAGATAATTGAATTTGTTTGTAATTTACACATTTATCTGTACTAATTTAAACATGAACCTATTCTTAAATGTTAAATTGAATATCGAAAAGTTCAGCAATAGTGCGGGTCTGAAATCTGAAATTTCTTTGAAACCGGACTAATCGAAGAACTACATACAAAAATAAACATAATAAAAGGGACTTGAAGAGAAAAAACAAAACGACTTTGTGCACTATTTTGTTAGGATTTATTTAAATCTTAATCAATGAGGATTTAATTTGTGTTGAAATTTTCAAACCGGACTGATCGAAGTCGCACTATATGAGGTATTTTTAATATTTATTCTATACTAATAAAATTAATTATTTAATTAATGACAGGGTAAGAAAAAAGTTATTACATGAATGCCAAATTATTATATGGAATCAGTGTTAAGATATTTTCTGAAATATGAATAAAAAAAATCATTATAGATAATTGAATTTATTTGTAATTTAGACATAGTGTTTTTATGACATCTCCGATGTAGTAAAAACCAATTACTGCTGGCTGCTACTTATTTGTTCAACGGAATAAGTAAATGCAATTTTAATGTTTCCTTTAGTTTTGTAATAGTTCACCGGAACACATAGCGCGTTTAAATAATTGGTGAAAATATTACTGCAACGAAGGAGAAGAAGAGATTAAAGGCATTCCTTCAGTTGAATGTTGCAATCCACATAAGAATTCTCGATCTGCTTGACTCAGGAGGTCCCGATGCAATTAACACTTAGATCTGTAAGATCTTGGTGTAATGCGTTGAAAAATCCGTTTCCTTACTTAGTAATATCAGTTCATATTATAACATTTATAATTAAGATATATAAATTATGTTCGCATTTTCATTTATGTTGAATATAATAATAAGTTTGTACAATTAAAAATGACATTCTTCAAGATGTGTAAAATATAAAATTTATTCAACGGGAAATGATTATAATGAATTATATCTAATGAGCGATTAACTATGTCATCGATATTCAATTTAAATTGAAATTTTCTTTGACGTAACATATGTCATTGCAATGAGGGTTTATTAATACGATTTATAATGGTTATAGTTGATTACGTACAATGTAACCGGTTTACTTAATAATTAGTTATAAGTTTATGTAGTTTGATAAGAATTTCTATTGCTAAAATAAAATAATATGTCGTTATATAGAAAATTTATGACGGTCTTGTTATATAATTATGTATACATTTTTATAAATTACTGTAATTAGAAAGAAGACTGAAATGAAATAAAATAAATTTTACGAGTAAAAAATCTGAAGTAAACTAATTTGTGAGTACAGCAATACCTCGCATAGTGCGGATAATCGGTTTAGTTAACTGTTTATCACTGGATTAATCGAGGACTTTAAAACCGTACAAAAATTGAATTAGTTAATTCATCTTAAAAAAAACTGAAATTGTGTGTATTTTTTTGTTTGATTTTATCAATTAAAATACACTATGGGGAATCCGGACTGATCGAAGCAGCAATTCGCGATGTATTGCTATAATATTTTTATCAAAGTGGAACGGTTGAAACAAATCTAAGGATGGGTTTGTAGTTTGTTTTGTTTTCGGTTGCGTGAGCCGCCATAAAATCTTATGATTTCCTCGTAAAATTTAAGGTGGACATTCCGCTCGGACAAAATAGGCTAATTAATAGTTTTCCCGTCGATTTGCATTTGGACAGAGAGGCGAACTGTATTTAATTAAACGGCCCGAGCGACTTAAAGAGCAATATTCCGTTGCGTCGCCGGTTTCCCCATGAGGGTGCTAAATTTGGTATACTCAGCTTAATATATTCCATTGGGATCACATCCCGACATACGTATATGGTGATATTATTCGCCTTTAAACTTTATTAACCATTGCACACTTGCCACTTGAAACTTCACCGCTTCTAAGTTTGATTAATAGCAACAGAGAGAGACTGCATACGCTCTCACACTCTTTCTCTCTCAACGTGATGGGATGAGCCTAAGATCTGTTGGGTTTTGTACACGTTATAATTCTCATCCATTGATAAAATGTAGGTATTTTTATGGAATGTGGATCACAACGAACGCGTATTAATTATAAGTTGTGGCACTCGAAGTGCACACCATCACCATGTTTGAATCGCGCTGAATTGCTTTTTCTCTCTCTTAATTCACCTGCTAGACCATTTCATTGATGAATTATGAGGTGGATTTATGTACCGAATCTTATGAGAACAAATGACCGCTCCCACTTTGTAGCTACTAATTCGTTCTTTCTGGCACCAGGCAAAAAGGAATGCGGTGATTAGCCCTTTGTAAAATGCAGTTATGCAATAAAAATAATAGCTTGCTCACATTAATTTTCCTAATTTACTAATTATTATATCTACACACATGTCCTTTTTAGCTATTGATAAATACGCTACAGTAAAAGAAGACGCAGTAATTACATTGAATAACCAATTATTAAATTAATAATTATGTAATAAATTGACACGAGTGTGAATGATAATTAATAATAGTAATTAATTAAAAATGAGGTGTTTCACAGTGATTAAAGTTAATGAAATTATTATATTTTTAATCTGATACATCTTAATTGAAATCTAATACAGATTGTGGATAAGGATTGATGGTTTTATGGTGTGGAGATTCGAGGGAGGGTTGGAGAAATAAGAAAGTATGAATGATATTTAATAATAGTATCTAGGCGGTGGCTGGTGTTGCCTTCTTGTGTTCGTTACGTAATCGGCACCATAAAAATGTAATACGTTTTGAGCTGTTTTCCAGTTTTACCTACCTGGATGAATGTCCACGGCTTCCACATGGTGCGCCTGTTGTCTCCCCGGCAGACGAACTTTCGATCTCATTCTGTCTGCAACTAGGGCCACCGAGCCCCACACAACAGCAGCTGCTCTTCAAATACCGTTCTCTCTCTCTCCATGTTAAAACACAAACGTATTATTTTTTTACCTCCTCGTCACCCTCGCATTGTTTACCATGATTCCATTTACTATATAAACAAATTAATTATGAATGCGCACTGCGTCACCTCTATGATAAATGCACGTCTACTGGAACAGAGGGTGTCAATTGGAGGTCGTAAATCAAAATGCTTGAGTTTGCAATTTCGTTTTTTTTTCTTTTTTGTCGTTGCGTATGGATTTATGTCTATCATGTCTTTCGGGTTATGCCAAAAATATGCGTGGAAGTGTTAAAATCGGATGGTAGTAGTGCATATATATATATATAGATAGATATCTTTTTGGCCGGAGGATGTTGAAGCGGATGGGCGACTAAAAACTGGCCCGAAACGTGAAAGGCCGTCGCGCGGTCCTCTCCAACCTGAAAATAAATGCGTGCGTGTGCGGTGTGGTGTGTGTCTGCATTTGGTAATAATGTTGTCTTGCAAAAATCCCGTCCCTTCGATTTAATCGGTTCCATTCCGAGAATGTTCGGCCTATTGTTTGAATTTTTACCAATAGGCCCACACGTAAGCCAAAGAGTACCGATGGTGGCCATCATCATCGGCCGTGATTAAATGTGCGGCATGCAGAACCCCGGATCGAAGAGACTTTATACTTATTGGATTGGCATTCCGTCGGACCCTTTTTCACAGTCGTCGTCGTCGTCCTCTACTCATCCTTGCGTAACATATTAATCAGTAATTAATAAGTTCGTTATGTGACAACATATCACTTAACATTGTTCAAAATTAAACGCACACTTCGGACTTTTTCTTCTCAGTTTTTTTCTTTCTTTCTTTCATAATAATGTATATAAAGAATTTTTACAAATTCCAGCCGCACCACCAGGCCACGACTTCTTGTTGGTATTATTATTATTATTATTATTAAATACTCGTAATCATAATAATTGCTGTAAATAAATGCGTAAAATGACAAGGCACGTCCACATTATTACGTTATTGTTATTGCAACTGCAAAAGGCTGTCAGCCACATATTTACAATGACTTTTATACTGCAACTATATGCCGAGTTTTAGCCTTAATATTATAGCTCATGCATCCACCACCACTCTTTTTATTTTTAACAACCATAACCCGCATACATTACGTTTGCACTTCTTCTAACTTATCTCGAACCCCAAAGGTCAACAGAGTTCCTCTTACCACCGGTTACATTTTATTACATTAATCATACACACAAGTCAAACTAATCTTTTTAAAAGTATATAATGTAATTATGATAATTTATAACAGAGTAAACATCAATAATCTTCAAATTACGCAGGTATAACTTCGTATAACGAGCAAAATGAATTGTTAGAAAAATGACTCGCTTAACGAGCGATGTTTCGCATAACGAGTGACGATGAGAAGAGAAGACCCAGATTGCGCGCCTGCTACATCATTTTTATAACTTGTGTACACATTATTATGTGTATTTTTGAATATGTTTCACTAGACGAGTAAAGATCTGGAAATTTTGGAATGAATTAAACTCGTTAAACGAGTTGTATTCAATTCCAAATTCACTTTACTATTCCTATTCTATTACATATCGATATTTATTGTAAATTTAATATATCTACGTTTTCATAGTTTATCTTTGATAAATTATTAATAACCATAACAATATGTATTGTTGCACATGAATCATTAGTGTATTTACGTAAGGTGAGAATGAATTAAACCACATTTAACATTAGCTTATATCAAATATACTAGATTCACTATAGTCAAGTTTGAAAATTTCAAATTAAATTACATTTTAATTGACAAAAAATAAAAATAAAATCTACAAAAAACATATATTTTTATACACCTTTTGTGCAGTTTATTTTTATGCAATTTTAAAGTCTTCGATTAGTCCGGTTTCAAATGGTCAGAGATATTGGTTGAACCTTTTACCCGCACTATGCTTTTACAAGCTTAAAAGCTGTTCCAAAACAAGAAGTGTGTTTTTAGATGTATTAATTGGTAATGCTTAAAATTACATAAGTTGAAATTACATTTTTGTTGATATTAATTGAAAATGATCCTTTTCTAAGATATAATTTCTCTATGTGAACGCTTATTAATATTCTAAATAACATAAATTGTGTGTTGTGTCGATATGTACATTTTACTGCTATGATTAGTTTAAGTATTGAAACGTGGACGGGTAAGTAAATAAATGGATGTATGTCGATTTTTGTAAATTACATGAAACCACTTAACGGAAAATTAAAAGAGTTACGTGGAGGAGAAACGAAAGCTTCGCGTTATATTATATAAATATAAACACAAATACTATCTGCAGGACGTTTAATTCCATCGAACACGCGACCCACCACCAAAGACATAGACATATAGTATACATACACACACACATACAAATTGAAAAAAAAAATCAATTATTTTCCCTAATCTATGTGATGACTTGTAATGACACAAAAGAAAAATATTAATGAAAGGCAAATACGGATAATATTTTCGTTCGATTTTGACTACTGCTGCTACTGAACACGGCTTAAATAAATATTTATGTTTTATTACTCGTCGCGTATACTCTATTTAGACAATTAAAAGCGAAAGAAGTAGAAATACAAAAAGAAGTAACAAACACTGTTATACACCGACTATATTTGCTTTGAATTAGGTAAAGTGCATGAGTTTATTCGGAGTTCGATTCTGTAGGAAAGAAGTCACGTTTTTGTTTTGTTGTTGAAACGATCAAATAATAATTCATTTACAATTGTGCAATAAATCAGCTCATTACATTAAATGATAATTTTTCATGTTTACTCTCTTAATAAGGCAACGAAGAAAGTAAACTGCTTGTTCGCTTTTTTTGTTTGTTTCAGACGTCGGTGAATTATTTTACCAATTATACTGTCTCTTGTAAAGTATTATTTATGGACGTTACTGTTAAAATATAATTAATTGATAATTTCATTAATTAAAACAAGTTTTTATTTATTATTTTAATATATTTTTATTGTCTTCTAAACTTATTCAATGTATGTTTTAAAACCATTATTAATATTGATTAGCTTATATAAAATGTACTAGAAAAGAGATTTACTATAGTCAAATTTGAAAATTTCAAATAAAGTTAAATTATCTTTGTATAAAAATTATGTTTTTATACAGTCAAATCACATTTTGTGCAGTATATTTGTATGCATTTTTAAAGTCTTCGATTAGTCCGGTTTCAAACATCAGCTACTTTATCTGAAATTGCAAATTAAGAAATAACGAATATTTTTTTTAATGTAAATGTAAGTGAAACAGAACAAAAAATGACTAAAATTATATAAAATTCTAGACGTAATAATTCATAATATTGTATTTTCTTCTAACGTATTTATTAAATAATATTAATAAATAAAGAGTGAAAGAACATAGATTTTAAACTTCACTTTTCGGGAATATTATTATGATAAAAAACTCCTAAAATCCAAGTGTAAATATTTTGTTTATAAAGTGTATTCAATTTTGTCTATTATATAGATCAGGATTTCCCAAACTATGTTTCGGGAAAAACTGGTGTTCTGTTAATAATTGTTCAGTGAAAACTAGGAATAAAATAATTACTAAATACATATATTTTTCTAATTTCATTGATTATGAGTTCTATTGTAGGTAATATAAAATAAACAAGCTGTTCCGTGAAAATTTCACGATTTACAAAGTGTTCTATTGCAGGAAAATTTTGAAATAGATATTTGCGAGTCATAAGATCTCTACTTTTTTCAATTATATCTGATATACCAGAAGAATGAGTACTTGAATCTATTCTTAATTTTATTGGTTTATCCGAAAAGTTCGTGCTGATTTTTCACGAAAATTATAAATCAAAACTTTTTGATATCGATATATAAATTATGTATTCATCATTTTGATAGATAAATATACCTTTATCTTTCACTCAATTTCAATACTCTCAGAATTTATTAGGTTTTTATTAAAAATAACTTTTCCAATTTGTTTTTGTAAGTCCACTAAAAATTAAGCGTTCTTGCACTTAATGAAATTTGGCAAATACCAGTGAAAATTATGTGTCCCAAACTTTTCCTGCAACAGAACACTTCGTAAATCTTGAAATTTTCACGGAATTATTGTCTGATATATTCCTGATATTGTCTGATATTGTCCTAATTATTGTCTGCTAAATTGTGCAAAACTCTTAAATGTTAACGGTTTATATAATCAAGCTTCAAAAGAATGCTCATTGTGCGGATTATTCACGATCAGTGTCTTGATTCCATCATTATTACTAGCAGATCTATAAGGTTGAAATTTTCTTTTTGCAAAAGCAACATCCACGAAATCAGAATATATCTTAATTATTGCTTCAAGGGCACTTTATTTTCATCCATCTTTAAGAGGAGAAAAAACTGACACAAATCATTTCATCCAAACTTTTTTCTAAAGACGGTTGAAATGTCATCTTTCCGAATATATACACAAGTTAATTGTTTCCAACAATTCTGATATTTCACTGCCAATATACCCGTAAACCGATATAACATATTATGAATACGATAAGTGATTATCAAAAAAATAAAATGTAGGCAGTCGGTTTACGCAGGTTTCCAATTTAATTTAATTTCAATTTGATGCGTTCTTCGTCTCGGAATTATTGTTACTTTATATAGTACACACTTATTGGCGTTCGTAATTCATTATACTTTTCGTTAATCCATGTTTCCTGCGTGAAAAGAAAGTTTCGCAAAAGGACCGTTTTAAAACGTGCACAAAAAATTAAATTTCTCGCACGTAATGTAATGATGAATGCATGTAATGGCTTTTCAGTCATAAGCAAAAGGTGTCTCGGCAATTGATAAGATTTTAATATTTATGAATTTCTGCTATATTTATATGTATTATATTTTTGTGCGGATTCGATTAGTCCGGATTGAAAACAAATATTTGAGCAAAATAAAAAATAAATTCTAAAAAATTAGTACACCAAATTATATTTGTTCTTCATAAATTATTGTTTGTTTTTCTTAGTCCGGTTTGAAGTAGTTCGGGATATTGGTGGATTGCCGTACTATACGAGTATTTGTTTAAAAAATTTAGTTATCTTTATATAATTATTTACTCATATTTCATATTCATTTTTAAATGAATAATTTGTGTTTGTCTGTTTTTTTGCAATTTAATGTTTGTTGCAATACATTTTAATATTTTTAAAAAGTAGTAGAAGAATTTATCTATAAAATAATGAGTTTCGGAGCAGAGAGATCATTAAGACCTTTTTTTTCTTTCTTCGTGTTAATTAGTGAAACAACGGAAATAAAAACGGTGGCCACATTTTGAGAAGTTGTTGAGGTCTGTTTCGGACTGGCAATGATTGATACCACAGAAGATTCAGCTGGAGGTGCAGAAGTATTTCTTTCCTTTTTCTTTTTTTTTTTAAATTAATCAATTTTAATTTGGTTGTTTCGACAATAATTGATTTACCAAAAATCCTTCAGAAAAATCCCGGTTGAAATATTCGGATCCAATTTACTTTTAGTTCAATCAACTTAATTAATAAGAACAAACAGAATAATGTAAACAATAATACAAGAAATAATTATAAATTTTAACTTATATTCGTATTGATTTATATTACTTCAATTTCATATTATTAATTATTGTTTACATAATCTGAAATGTTCTATGAAATCATTATGTAAAGCATAGTCATATTTCGAAGAATTTATTAAATTTCATGTATTAATATTAAGAATATTTTTTTATTAGATTTATTCAACACAATACAAAATTAAACCTATTGTTTATTTCCATATATATATACAGTGGAACCTCGCTTAACGAGCAAAATGAATTGTAAGAAAAATGACGTTTTGCATAACGAGTGACGATGAGAAGACAAGTCCCGGATAGTGCGACTGCTACATCATCATTAGTTTATATGGGAAAAACTGTTTCACTACACGAGTATTTCACTATAGGACTAACAATCCGGATATTTTGGAACATATTATGTATTATCGTTAAGCGAGGTTCCACTGTACATGATTTATTTAAAATTTATTATTATATGTTCAATTATATTGCATATTTTATTTATTTACACATTTTTATAAGCTTTTTTCATAAGTTACTGATTGAGTAGAATTCATTCTTTAAAATAAAATGGATTACAATATTTAAAATATCTGTTTTTTCTTAAAATTTTTCTAAATTTTAAATTATTGAAAACTTAAATACTCTAGTTAATGTTAATACTTCGTACATGATAAAAAAATAGACAAATTTTATTGAATTTTCTAATAAATTCTTTTAATATCTAAGAAAATATATAAACGTAATCATACTTATGATGTTTATTAGAGATGCAAATCCTCGTGTTGTTTGTAAACATAATTGAAATGAACAGTTATCACGTTAGCAAGTTCTAATTGTTAAGCTGCTATATACTTACAGTAATTACAATACCGAGAAATGATTGCGTCGTTAAAAATAAGTTAGTGTTAATTTAATATAGAAGAGAAGCGGGTTTCTTTATAGATTTATGTGTAAATAATGCCTTATCGATTCCGTAATTACAAACGTTAACGCATTCGGTGATCTCAATAAAATACACCGTGGCGGCGCATCACCTGCATATCCATAAATAATTTAAACGTGGAAACAAAACCTCCAGGAAATCAATTTCTGGGATCAGATATAATCGGTTTTGTTTTTTAACTTTTTTAACATCTGAAAGGAAGAAGGAGAGAAATCGTTTTCTTACTAAACAAAACAAAAAAAAAAGAATGTATGTGTATGCGCATGGTGTTGATTAACATTAGTCTGTTTATATTGGATGATACCGTTGGATGAACCGTAGAGAGGAGGATGATCGTCCTGCGTTTGGTCGTTGGCCAATAAATGGAGGCTTTATGTTGCGACAAAAACGAAAGAAAACAAATAAAGAAGCGATGGATGGATGGATAGAAATGGAAACGTTTTGCCAGAAAACTCGACACGTATAGGTAACGTGTCCGAGGGAAAATAATACAAGAGAGATGAGGAGATGTGGTGTCGTGGTCAGTGATTGGGTAAATCTAGTAGGCACTAATTGCAGCAATGGTTCCGTGAAGCCATGTGCTCGTTGCTAATGGAGCTAATTAATGTCTGTGATTGTCGCAATGGGCGCTGCTATTACCATATCCGGAAAATGGAGATGGAGCGCGTGTAGCACAATACAAGGAACAATTAGTCCTGATTAGGTAGCGCCAACTCAGCCGAACTCCAGCTCCGTTTGCTGGAATGCACGGACGTGATTATTACTCCTCGGCGGATCGGCGCAAAGCTAAATACTCAAACGCACATGTTTTACCAAATGCATCATACACAGAGAACAGCAACAGCAGCATTAACAGCAAAAGCAACATCTTGAAGACCAGCAGCGTCTCTTAACCTTAGCTTCTGCATTTTGCAACTAGATCATCATAGCTGCTCATAGAAGACGATAATATTATTAGTTTTTCAAATCTCGTCTCTCATAAATCGAGCAGCAGAACGTAATTATCCTCGATGATCGAACAAATAATCTTAATGTATCAAAAAATTAATTAACTTAAAGCAGTCCGCACGGTGAATTTCCCATTTGATATAGTACCTCGGATGAACATCCGCGTGGCCCAATTAAGGCCCGTGGCGGTGGGGCGCATATTTGCACAGCGATTAAAACGATCATATCAAAAAGGCATTACATTATAGCACCTGTTCCGACGCAATCAAAAATGCATGCTTCTCTTCCTGCTACAAACGCCAACAACTATACCAACAACCAATAACCGGCAATCAAGAACAACGAAAGAGAAGACATCATCAGAACCGAATCCAATTTGTTTATATACTTCGACGTCTCCACCATATATTACTTCTGTCTGTCTCTGTGTGTGAGTGTGTGAGTTCGGGTTCTTCTCCTTTCTTCTTTTCCCTCTGACTGGCTGGTAGGTAGGTTGGTAGGCTGCTGGACTGACCCCACCGCGAGGCTGTTCTCTTTAAGGATCGCGCGGAATCTGCACTATGTCAGCCCAAAAACTCTCCGTTCCACCGAATTCGAATGTTTAATAGGCGTTTCTCGCATTTAATTACATTTACCATAGTTTTTGCTAAAGGTGAAGCTCTTTGTGATGTTGCTTTCCGGAAACCAATGTCGTAAATTACAATCTCAAAGCCAAAAGGAAATCTACTTAACTTAACCACTGCAAAAATAAAACAAAATTAACAGAGAAGGTAACTACTACTTGCCAGATTCTGATCTATTCATATATGATGCATACAATTATTTATTAAGTTAAAAAAAATCAGTATGGAAATAATAAAATAAGATGAAAATAGTTCATTTGGTGAAGCACTGTAAAAATTTAACAAAAATGATAACTATTAGTGAGATTCTAACCTATTCGTTGAAATTATTTTTAAAGTTAGAAAAATCTTTAATAAAAATAATAAACTTAGATAAATATAGTTGATTTGTTGAAGTTTTATTAAAAACAATCAAATATGTCAAAAAATGACGTTTCTCGCACTTTGACTAATAATAGTTTTTATTACAAAGTTAAGCAAATCGAAAGAGAAACAAATCTTCTTGGATTTTTTATAAACATAGTAAAATTTGTTAATTTATTTAAAAAAATGCATTAAAATCATTACAAAAATAATTATATGTTTAGTGAATCTATGAATTGTTGGTTCATCAATTTGACGCATGTCATTTGACAGAGATTGAGAAACGCTGGTATAAATACGACTAAAAATTAATCATATTTATATAAAAAAAAATAGCGTGTGTATTAATTACTATAATTTTATAAGAATTATTAAATGTATCTGAACTAGAATTTCAATGGAATGAAAAAGAAAAAACCTTACGAGTAAGAAAATCATCAGGATTCAGTTATTATTTTTTTTTTTAAATAATAGAGAATAATAATTATAGTTATCAGGAGATTTTGAACGAACTAAAATTTACCTGAAAAGCGGCGACCTTAAAAAGTCGTTCTCATTTGCAATTATTTGTGATCGCATTATTGAATTAAATTTCGTTTTTGTTTGTTTGTTCATTATAGAGAAAAAAAACCGGTTAAATCATTCCGTTGCGTGTATGCAAACTTCCTCATTATTAATATATTATTATTATTTTTTAAAACTTTTATTAGAAATGAATGGCGTGGATTGAAGTGTAATTGAATTCCGTGTCGATAATGTAATAAAGAAATTGATTTAGGGCCCCGCCGCGTCGCAAAACATAATCTTTTACTCGATGTAATGATGCACATAAAGCAGATATAATTTGGCATTTTGTTCGGTTTTTCGGTGGAAAAAACGGTGGCCCGTTCATCGGGTTTGCACTGCTATTAAAGAGCATGTAATTATAACGTTTCGTAATATATGATTTCGTACTGCATTATCTTTCACCGGGTGTACACATATTACAGGGTTTTGTCGGACGTACAAATTATGCCTAAAATTATATCCCACTGGTAGCCATGAATTATGCATACTTTATTATTAAATTTTCTTTTTATCCGAACATTAATCGTTTTAAACAATTCTTTCTCTGCGCAAATTTAATCTCTTTTTATTTTCCACCTACTTCTTTTTTTATCATCGCGCATTTATCACTACTATCATTTTCTTTGATTGCTTTTACTCATAAATAAGTAAAATTTCTTTTTGTTGTGAATTAAACAACGAAACCGGTTCACACCAACTTTTACGTTATTCTTACAATACTTTTCTTTATTTTATTTATAATTTAAATCATCTTACTTTTCATTGAATTACATTAAAATTATAGTTTTCGATAAAATTTTCTTAACAATTCTTGTTTTAAAATAATTCAACTATTCAAGTGTTGCTCAATAAACTGGATTTCTTTGAATTCTCTCTCTATATATATATATATTTCTGATGAACGAAAATCAACAAAGTTTACGTTTTCTATATTTAAACTTGGTTTATACTTTTCTTTTTTAAGAAAATACAATCATTTATCAGACTTAATCTCAGCTCGAAATTATTATTTGTCGAAAATGGAACGAATTTTTAGTAACATAAACCTAAATAAACTAGAGATGTTATTTATGTTAGTTATGTATTTGATGCTCATTCTAATATAATTTTAAATCTGCTACTATACGGTGAAACCTTGCATAATGAAAATTTTGTTTAACGAGCAATATAAATTGTTAGAAAAATGACTCCAAAATGGAAACGGATTATCGTAATTTACATTAGTTTATATGGGGAGAATTGTTTCAATATACGAGTAAAAATACGGAAATTTTGGAACGGATTGTGCAGCGAGATTGCAATGTATAAATATAGCTTTTTGTTATATTAAAACAACAATTTTAAATAACGTTTACAGTAATAGTCAAAAAAATTAAACACAAATAAATACGTATTTAATTCACCCAAAATTGTTTACTGTCAGTGAATGATGAATGTGTATGATTTTAATATAAAAATTATAAAACTGGAGGTTAAAATATCTAACTATAAAATTAACATACAACATTGAAAATAATGGATGATCTTTTTTTAGAGGTTGAAATAATCTAAAGTTCTAACATATTACAAACAAGTATACTTACAAGCATATTTATGATACATTTCAAGATATTAACTAAAATTTATGTCTATTGAGTGAATGTGCATATTATACCTTAATAATAGTAACTGAATCATTTAAATCTTTGCTGTCTGACTGCACTAATAAGTAACTGAAGATTTATGTCAATATTTAAGTTATAAAGAGACGTGAAACAGACTTAAATACTTGTTGGTACTTTAATGTAATCTTTATATTGTATACACAAATGATTTGTTTTGCAATTGGAAACACAAAGTGAGTATAAACCTACATTCAAGTAATACTTATAATACCTATACATTTTCTTTATGTTGTAAGAAAAAATATATAGCAGAATGCCATGAAACAAGTTTATAAAATAATATTATTACTAAATATATATACAGTGGAACCTCCTTTAACGAGCAACTCACATAACGAGTATTTCGCTTAACGAGCAAAATGAATTGTAAGAAAAATGACTCGCCTAACGAGCGACGTTTCGCATAACGAGTGACGATGAGAAGTGAGGTCCCGGATTTCGCGCCCGCTGCATCATTTTTAAATCTTGTGTACAATATATTATGTGTATTTTTGAATATGTTTCACTATACCAGTAAAAATTTGGAACGGATTAAACTCGGATTAAGCGAGGTTCCACTGTATATAAAAATTGATCCGTTTTTGTAATATAATTCACTTATTATACGATTTAAGTTTAAAATTGCTTAATTTTAATATGTTTGAATCCAAAGGAACATTTTGTTTTTTTTTTAAATTATAACTATGTTCAGGTAACAAGAGGATAAGTTATAAAGATTTTACATTTGTTATATCAATATCAATACCAAACTCATATGATCTTATAAATTATAAATTATTGTTTTGTGGACTGAAATCTATATACAGCAAAAACTCGCACAGTCCGGGTAATCGGCTCTGTTTGAATTAAAAATAAAGCACAAAACGAAAGTTTCTATTTCTCAATTAGAATTTTATTTTGAATTTATCAAATCGGACTATAACGAATCCGGACAGATTAAGACCGCACTATTCGAGGTATTACAAGTTATGACTACTACAGTAACAATACAGTTGTTGGTATTCCAACAATATTTAAGCAGTTAATATAATATTAGTATAGTAATGATATAAAATAACAGTGTAATTTGACAAGATTGTGGTTTGTTGACTTTAAGGTAAATCTCTTAGTAAAATTGAATAAGTAATTGGGAGTTTTCGATCAAAAGATTTGTTTACGTTCGCGTGTAATAACTGTCCGTTTGTGTGTGTATNNNNATGTACCGGGAATTCAATCAGATTTTTAAATCGGCTATGGAATTGCAGACGTGGCCGTTTCGTAAAGTGCATTTGTAATTGACCGATGATTACAAAGTGGCTCAAAGGGAATGGAAAAACGGACGGACATACAATATTATGTTTTTTTTTCTTATATGTATGCTGTGTAAATATGTATTCGAGACTCTTGTAATTAAGGAAGTTCGCGAACTGTAAATATTTTAGTCGCGCCGAGAGCAATAAATAAACACAGGGTGGCTATTACACCAATATGCAAATACACGTGTGTGTGTCGTCTGTGTGTTCCAATTTAAGTCGGATTGATTTGTGATTCAAAAAATCGTTTACAATTTAAATTGAAATTTACAACATTGAAAAACTAAAAGTGTCCGGCGACGTTTCTTCCTTCCTTCCATACATTACACTGATAATTGTGAGCACAATAACGTATGAGTTTGGTGGCACGGGTTAAAAGCAGGTGTATCTTCTTCGGTGCGCGCCGTATTTCCGTCTCTTTCCGTTTCGTAGCATTCACCAAATTTATTTATTATACATACAAATCTTATCGTCCTTATTCCATTCAAACAGACAGATGTTCTACGGTTGTTCGATATCTCTCCTTCCTTCTTTTTTATTTCACTCTTGTTCTTTTTCCTCTCTCGTTTCCTTCATTATTTTATTAGCGTAACATTTCATTAGATTCGGAATTTAATTTAAAATACACATTTGGGAATACATTATTTCGTATCGTTAGTCCGCAGTTCGTGGCTGCCTTTCTAACCCTACGTGATTAGTAAGCGTCGAGGATAAATTAAACAGTATTACTTTTAACTTTCTTTTTAGTTGCATTTATAATTTAAATTATTATCATTACAAAATAATTCCTTACCATTAATTGGATTGGAGGCAGATGCCCACATTTATTATTTGTTATTATAAAAACTAACACATTTAAGAAAAAGGTGGTTATCACACATGAACTAATGATATTACAATTTATATTATATTCTCAGTTTGTAGTAAATTAATACTTAGATACTAAACTTTCTTTTCTCTCGTAAATAATATATTTTGTTCAAGGTTCCGACATGACCGACAAAACTGATGTTGCATTAACTAACTGGATTTATGATTATATTGAGTGAAGTAAAAAGTTTTGAGTCTTTTTTTTTCTTTATTTCGACGATGAAATTAACAAAGTTAGAATTTTCGGATTTAGATCAAATATGCTACATTTTATTCGATAACTTTTGTCCAGTTTGAAGTACCCATACATCGATATTTTTCTTAGAGTTTTCTGGCTAATCTTCAATTCCTCGTCCGACTCGACGACTTCCATGATTTTATCAACATTTCCGACGATTGGCCTACCAGAAATGTCTCATCTTTGACGTCCATATTACCGGAACAGAAGCATTGGAATCAACGCTTTGCTGTTGCATTCGATAGTGTATTGAGTCCTTAAACAACACAAGTTTTTTTATACTGAAGAATGTATCGAATTTTCTCTTTTTTTACCTCCAATTTGGAAGGCTCTAACACAGAACTCAATTCACTAAATACAAAACTGTTAAAGAACTTTTTGTCACCTTTAATTCGCGTTATAGAATAACAATATGCAAAGTATACATCGTGAGATATGGCTCACTAAAGCCATCTAAAGAAAAAGGCTCAGAACTTTTACTTCACCCAAAATATTTCGGTACAAATTTTGTATGCAAAGAATGAACTTTAATCAAATTTTACCATTCAAAGAGTTTTGCTAATTTCGAAATAAATGGTAATATGATGGTCAGCGTTATTTGGGGATAAGACATTGCTTCTTAAATTAGCTCAAATAAAATATCAAATATGTGTGAGGATTTGCATTGTTTTGGGTGAAACACGATTTGCCAATTCTAGCAATTTTTCTTTGATTGCTTCCTTCAGTTTCATTACATATACTTCATATATATCTTGATGGATATCAGCAACTTTCTTGTCTTTACGGAAATAAAAAAGTAAAATTTGTTGAAATCGTTCGTTTTTGCACTTCTGTTAAAATTGTCTCTAAACTAACAACTGCAAACAAAATTACGCGTAATTGGCTTCTAAATAAAGCCAAAAGTGACATCATTCAAATGACAAAATGAAAAAAACATAACATTTACAGAACACTATCTATTTGTGAAAACTCAATATATTTAAATAAAACAAATACTATAACTAACCAGGACTGATGCACTTTAGACAAAACTATATAAATTTTACATAGATTTATTAGAAATTGTGTAATTTTCTTCACTTATGTAAACATGCAAATAGAAAAATCTAAATGATTAGTGAAAATTTGGACAAAAAAATATACTTACTCTTAAATCAGCATTAATTTCTAGAAACAAGTAAAATAATAAAGATATGCTGGAAAATAGTCCATTTTATGCATACATGTGATATAAATTGTTTATGACTAAATTAATTTACTTATCTATCTACATTAAGTCTACTTAAAATAGATTAAATTGTAAAATAATCTTAATGAATATAGGAAGTCTACTTTAGCCTAGTGTTGATAATTGGACTGTTTGAAACCGTACTAATCGAGGAACTAAATGTATGAAACACAAAATAAACCCACAAAAAAAGCAATCAATTATACTTACATGAATAAATTTTTATTTAGCCAACTAAGCTAACTTTAGCTAACTAATTCAATTCATTTTGAAATCTTCAAACCAGACTATAGTGAATCCGGACTGATCCGAGTTGTACTTTGATAACGTATATATTTTTTTTTTGATTAATTACAAAATTTGTATTAAAAAGTTGCAACTTATAAAAAATAGTTAAAAAGATAAAAATAAGTAAATAAAAACAAAATTTCTGTTTATGTCTTATATGTTTACTTCAATTTATGCAAAATACTTCACTGTTAATGTTCAAATCACAATGAATCTGTATAAAAATCGGTTAGATTATAGTTAATTTAGTTTAATTTCTATTAATATTAAGTTTTGAGTGTGTGTTTTTTAGTGTTTATGGGGTTTCAGGGTATTTATAGATTAAGAACTATGTATAATTTAAACTTTATTTCATTTATTTTCAGAAAGCATAAAATAAAAATATAGACACAAAGAATAATTACAATATTATTTAAACATACACAACATGATTATCGAACAGAATGGAAATTTATATACTGCATTCGACTATACACCAACCGAATATCGATTCAACAATAAGCGGGTTTTTAAATAATAATTAGTATTAGGCTAAGAACAGAAAACAAAAAAAAAACATGATTTCACTATTACCTATATGTACAGTAATCTTTGGTTTGTCATAGCTGCATGAAAGTTTTCCAAAGAGTTTTTTTTCTTTTAATATAAATGTATTCCACATCACTTCCGCAATAAAATGATCGTTCAAGCTGAATTCGTATTAATTTATTTGTACATGTGTATTATTATTATTCCACTTCACGCAACAAACTCATCATCGAAACGAAAAAAAAAAAACTCGTTGAAAACTTTTGGACAAAAGAAACATAATAAAAGTGTGCAAATATATACAGTTTACAAGTGCTCGAGTTACTTAATTTTTATTAATTTTTTTTTTGTAAATATAATTTAGTTAATATACAAAACAATCATTTATAAATTTTTTTTTTCGCATAAAATTTCTCCAAAACAAATTTCTGTAGTATCTATTTGCACCTTTTTCAAAGATGGATTTTTACCTTTTTGATTGGATCAATTTCATTCAAATTTTTTTTTTTGAAATTTTGAAATGGTTTTTATTTGTTTAAATCTAGACTAGACTGGTCCACTGTCCCCCAAAAAAAAATCATTCTCTTCTTTTTATTTAAAAAAAACATTTTTTTTGTACAACATTTATAATATATAGTAATAACATTTTTCTGAACGGGTCCACGTAACTTTGGTTATCTTATAAATAAATATACACCTAACTTACTAATCGATGATCCATTTTCTTCATCTCACAAACAAATAACAAATTGGACGGGATCACATCACATTTGGACGGTTTCGACGATACTTTTTAGTATTATTTTTCATTTATTATTCTTCATACCAATGGCACACGATTCACATTGGATTGATGGCACAATGGTTGATTTGTTGTTGTTACATTTTATTTGACTATTTAACTACTGCTCGTCACTTCCTGTTTCACCTCGTCGGTCTGCATGTACTCATCGCTCTTGCAGACTTCCGTGGGTCTGTAGGTGTTGACGATGATCGTGTCTGGACCTGCAGTTGGATGCTGGGATTCCCGATGTCTCCTAAGATCGACTTTCCTTTGGAACGCCTTCTCGCACAGACCGCAGGAAAAGGGTTTGTATCCGGTGTGTTTCCTCATGTGCGTAATCAGGTTCGATGATTGGCTGAAAGCCTTCGAGCAGACGACGCACTTGTGCGGTTTTTCACCTGAAAAATATAAATAATGGTGGATTTAGAATCGATATTTCATTTCTACGGGTTCGGCAATATCGTGTATCTACGTTCGTTATTTTATTTTGTTACATGTCAATGATAATCTATCAACCTCATTTAGAACCTTGGATCGGCTTGATTGTAGTAATTAATCGTGGTGTTGCCCGGATAATGCAGATAATCACGGTGTAATGGATGAAGGTTTACGAGCCCGCATACAGCGAAATCGAAGTGTACATATGCAAGACTATTTTACCACAACACAACCAATTCAAAGACCCGTTTAAAAGTTGCTTGCTGCCAACACGTATTAGTTAATGGTAACTAATGCATACGTAATTATCTATCATTTAATAAACTATATTATAAAGAAAACATTCCACAATATTTGTCTTTAATCATCATTTTCCATACAACTTTAATGAGTAATGAATAATAGAACAGTCGTCAAAAATTGGAACTTTCCAAGTTCCAAAAACAACTCTTAATTGTGTAAATTCATATTTATACTTTCAATTACTTCAAATTCAATAAATTGAAATTGTTAGATTTTATAAATTCAGTGGAGAATTATAAGTAAATGCTATTATTGGCTAAAGAAGCTCGTAGTTTTATCTAATAAAGAAGAAAACACGAACATCGAATTGGAGCTATCAGTAATTTAATTATTCGGCTTTGAACGGAATCAAAATGATAAGACAGAAATCAAGCCATAGTGTGGTATGGTAAATCGCATTAAACGAAGCGAAGCGCGAAGGTAAATGCGGTGCATTGTGGATTGGAAAACGTGGTTCCATCCACATCATCCATCCGAAGAGCCATAAGTATCGTGCGAAATATAATTCGCTAATGAGCGGTTCTGTTGTAATAACACGCAAATAAAACGCGCTCTGATTATAGTGATCGGACTGGGCCGTATGCAACAACACCTTCGTTTACATTAGGCTCTTTTTTTTTACTCTCGTTCCGGCCATTATACATCGATAAACTACGTAATAACCGGCAATTTCGTGATTTACAAAACTAATGTAGTGATTACGCAACTGGGATCTTGTGCAATAAAGAAATAATAAACGAGTTCGTATGATCGAAACTATTCATATTCAGATATCAATATTCCCAAGAAATGTATTATCAATGTTTTCCTAAGTTTAGGTTAAGATTATGTTAATGCATGAATGTATATTGAACTTATATCCAAGGTTTACCAGATCTTTAAATTTGTATGAAAATTGATACTGTCTAAACCAAATTACTTATGGATCATAAATATTGAAAAATTATCCGTAATATTTGGATAAAAAAGTTTGTAAATTACTAATACTTTCAATTAATTTTCATAAAACTATATTTAACAATGACTTCTAGAGTAGTCATGGATATACGCATGTTCTTTATACAAATTTACACTATTTGTCACAAGTTACATCATTGATGATGAATACAGGTAGTTTGTCAAATATCAAGTGATGTAAAGTGTTTCATTCTATAATTTTATATTATTGCGTGTTAATACAAGTAAATATGTTGTAGCGAGAAACTACTTTATACAATACTTGACAAGTATAAGTTAATGAGTTTAAACTTGCGTAACCTTTTTTCGTAATATAATTGCAACAATTTTTGTCAATTTCAATAATGTCACGCAATCGCGACTGTAATTGCCGTGCAAAAGCAAACAACAACTAATTACTTGTGTCGCACAGGCTGTAATCTGGAGATTATTTAAACGAAGCCTATTTATAATTATTTACCGATGAGTGCTGGCCTTTAACATACTTATGCAACGGTTTTCGTCTTTTAAATTTTTGTCGTTTGTGATCTCTCGCGACACACTCTCGTGTATAAAAATGTTACACATGCATCGACGTAATTGACGTGTAATGGACGCGTAATTGCGTCTGAAATTAATAAATAAACTGCGGGGAAATTTCGCAATTAGTTAGGACGTACATGAATGCGGAATGATCTCGAAGGCAAATGAGCTGCGTAAGTGATGGCGGTGAGGGTGGTATATCGCCACGTGTGAAAAGGAAGTCGTCCGAACAGTTGCTTCACGGAAGGGGTGAAGTAAGTGAACTTCCGGTTTAGCACGCGTCCATATTACGCCCTAAGCACGCGCATCGCCCCTAATGCACCTGCATTTTTCATATTAACGATGGGTTCTGCTTTGCTAGTTCGGTCGCTCGCTCGCTCGCTGCGAGCATCCCAAATGTCCTAAAAATTACCATCGGACACATGTCATACTTTCATTAAATAACGAAAAAAACAAGAAAAAACGTGCACACAGCAACGCACACACACGACCATCGAAAAAGGACGAACACACTTTGTTTTCTGAAGCAACGGACGAATACATAAAAATGGAAACGTTCGGCCGATACCTTGTAATTATGCAAGAGCGGACGTTTACTGTGTGCTCGTTTCGAACAAGGGCGGATCTCAAGCCCGAATTATGTTGTTCGCGTAATCAAGATTCCTCCGCAAACACGCGGTTTCCTCAATTCACTTGAACTGATTCTTTCACCCTTAATCTCCTCTGATTCCTTTTCATCTCCATTACTTTATAATTGAATAGAACAAATAAGAGTAAAGATCAAAGCATTTTCCCCTTTCCTTTCTACGAAACACATGCTATTATTGAACCCTTGCTTGTTTTCTTTTTCGTTGTTTGAAAATTGACCTAATTGAATCAACATTTAAATAATTATTTGTTATAACAAATTAATAACAGCTATATTTTACATATGAATACAACAAAATATGTAATTTTATTATCTGTATTTATTAGGAAGTTAAAATCGAAATTAAACCAAATTTCAAGCATTATTTCGTGTAAATATTAGTTACTTTAGAAAAACGTACTCAATTAGGATATTTTTTATTTGATTATTAAACTTCAAGTGTTATCACAATGTTAATAGGATTTGTAATTTAGTAAAAACGTGAAAATTAACCTAATTGAAATTCTTTTACTAATATAAATCTGCATTTAAATAATTATTTGTTGTAACAAATTAATAACAGCTATATTTTACATATGAATACAACAAAATATGTAATTTTATTATCTGTATTTATTAGGAAGTTAAAATCGAAATTAAACCAAATTTCAAGCATTATTTCGTGTAAATATTAGTTACTTTAGAAAAACGAAAACGCAATTAGGATATTTTTTTTATTTGATTATTAAACTTCAAGTGTTATCACAATGTTAATAGGATTTGTAATTTAGTAAAAACGTGAAAATTGACCTAATTGAAATTCTTTTACTAATATAAATCTGCATTTAAATAATTATTTGTTATAACAAATTAATAACAGCTATATTTTACATATGAATTCAACAAAATATGTAATTTTATTAGTTGTATTTATTAGGAAGTTAAAATCGAAATTAAACCAAATTTCAAGCATTATTTCGTGTAAATATTAGTTACTTTAGAAAAACCTACTCAATTAGGATAATTTTTTATTTGATTATTAAACTTTAAGTGTTATCACAATGTTAATAGGATTTGTAATTTAGTAAAAACGTGCACGAAATCAGATTTCTAAGAATTATTTAAATAAAATGTATATAAATTGTATAAATAATATATTTTAGTCATATTTTTTTTTTATATTTATGAATAAATAATGATTTGAAACGTGCATTATGTATGCACGTATTAATAACACAGATTAAGTAAAAAATAAAATAAATGTAAATGAATAAATAATTATTAATCTACACTGTACAAAATAAATATACAAATAATATTTGTTGTTTATTTAAATTTATTTTAAATTTTACTTGGTTATAGAAAAGTATTAAGTTTATGAAATTAATTAATGTATTTTTATTTATGTTAAAGAAAATAAGTTGCTGCAGTTATGTTTGCAGTTTTTCTTTTTTGTACGAAGAAACGAACGGATTGTCCGCACGTAAGTTATGATTAAATGTACAAGAAAATGAGCGGCGAGTAAATAATGTATAAATCTGATTGACTGGTATTTGACAAGTATAAATGATGGTACAACATTATAAGTCAA
This sequence comes from Nicrophorus vespilloides, assembly GCF_001412225.1. Taxonomy (NCBI): domain Eukaryota; kingdom Metazoa; phylum Arthropoda; class Insecta; order Coleoptera; family Silphidae; genus Nicrophorus; species Nicrophorus vespilloides. Next base: position 99,796 of record NW_017096075.1, read on the forward strand.
TTCGAAGCTATTACTTAACGTCCGCGTCGCATTAGCATTAATAACAGAGTGGACAAAACAGAAATCTTCCTCTGGTTGGGTTTCAGGTCTTTGTTTCAGGATCGCGACTGCATCGATCGGGAATCAATTTATACGTTGGAGGTCTCAACCTCTTTATCGCGAAGGCAATCGCCGTCCACCAATACCAATAATAATAATAATGTAATATCGGAATTGGAATTGAATTCCTATTATTCCATAACTCGCTGTGCAAACATTTCAGTTGTGCTCCATCGAATAATTACAAGCACGAACTGTTTGCTTTTTCCAACAAACACAAATCAACACATTTCCACAATTCCCTACGTTATACACTGTCCTTTTATTATTCTCTATATCTTTCTTTTTTTTTCGTTAAATTTACAAATCGATAGTAGCGTTTTATAATGTCACCTTTTTAATAATTTATACGAATAAACTACGTGCGCTTTGTTTACATGTGTGCAGCTTTGCGCCATTCAACACGTTATTTAAAACAACAACAAAAAAAAAAACATCAATTAACCACGTTTATTTAATACGAAACAAACGTATTCACGTGCAGTTCACGAAATGGATGTAATTTAAAGTTTTATATGGGAAATTGCGAATGTGTAATTTTGAGCAAAGTTTCGTTTCTACAAAAAAAAAATATGAATAAAAATAACAGCGACCATAAGATAATACATGTAATTTCATGTTCCAAACGTAACGGAAAGAAGTGAAAAGAGAAAGAGAGAAATGAAATGTATTGTGGAAGCAGGGCTTTGCTCTTCCACGATGCGTGCATTATTCATGCAAATAATGTAACACACCGTTCAATATAAATTATTGCTCAATGTAGTATCAGTCGCATGAATTATTTAGTATAATATTTGTTCGTGGAGAGGAAAAACGGTGTATTTATGACTCTCCTCCGCAGTTCGATATAAAAGATGCATGCAGGCAATTAAATAATAGATGTACTCACCGGTATGGATGTAGGTGTGCTTCTTCATGTCCGATTTCTGATGGAAACGTTTGCCGCAGAACTGGCACGGATAAGGCCTCGTGTCCGAGTGGATCAGCAGATGGGTGGACAATGTCGAAGACCTCTTGAAAGACTTTCCGCATTGTTGACACTGAAAAAACGCGTAAAATCGAAAAGAATCAGACAAGGCCAAACCACACAATTATAATTTGTAATTATACTTAATTTCATTTAATCAATTATACAAAGGCAATTATACAAAGTCCGTTTTGATTTCGAGTTATTTATTCCCCCCCATGTAATATTGCTAATGGAAAATCATGTTTCGTCATCAAATTGACTTATTTGTACATCGAGGAAGGCGGTGTTTCAATATTCAGGTTAAATTATAGTTAAATTTACAGAGACATTTGTCATCGATAACATTTAGATGATTAATTTTCAGTGGCGATTCGTAAAAATTTCGTAAGCAATAAAAACATTTCCTATTATATTGGAGTAAACGCTATATTGAAAATCTTAAATTGTGTTTTCATTTAATGTTCCGGTTGAAATGCAAAACTATTGAAAATGGAAATAATTTGTAGTTGTATAGTTTTTTTTTGTTGCTGTTATAATGATTTGCAAACAAGGATTTTAATTGTGAAACGAATGTCAACAGCATTGTAATGGGCCCGTAAATAACTTGCAGCGACGTATGGATTTCAGTAAATACATGTACATGCCATCAATAATGTATGCGACTCGATTCGATTTAATAATGAAATTCGATTGATTTTAAGCGTTCAGCTTAATATTTCGCCACGTCGGTGTGAACAAAAAAATAAACAACAACAGTAGATTTTGCCAAAACTGGAGGGAAAGCAGCGAGTCGGTCTTTGTGATGTCCCTAAACGAAGAATGAAATGAACACACTTTTGGTGAACGCGAGACGTGTCCCACGCAGAATACTATGCAGTTTGCTCATATTTGGAGGTGTCTGTAAATTATTTGGATTTGAAGAATTGCTGCTTACGAACGTTTCCTCTTTGAAAACTTCAATAGTCTGACCGTCGCTAACATACATGAAGCTTGCGCGTGAAAACGTAATGTATTAATCCAAATTAAATGGTGAACCGGGAAGAGGATCACAAGTATCTAAATGGAACTTATTACTCTCCTGTATATGTATATGTATTTCCAGTTTATCGGCGGTTTATGCTGTGAATTATTTAGGAGCGAACGTGTACGACGTTAATTTGAGTTACAAAGTTTTCCCCACATTAAATCTACATCAGTTCTAAATCATAGTCAATCGTATAATGATCGGCGGCGTACATTATGAGATTAATCTATTATTCAGTGCAGAAACCGCTTCGAAACTTCTCCGACCAAAGTACGCCGCGAGAACAAATGGTCACCGAGCTCATCAATAACAAATAGCTTCGAGTTCGCCGGAAATAGAAGAAAAACAACGAAAAACGAACGAAGAAAAGTCCGTCTCTTTCATATTTTCTTTGACGATTTTTGAAGAAAGTCAGCTGTTTCCGCCAATTTCAACCACAGTAAAAAAAAAGGCCGTAAAACAATATTTAATTACGGACGCAGATTTCCAATCACGCATATTTACATTTTGTTTTCTCTCATAATAATACGCATATTATATTTAGCAAATTGTTTCTTTCCTATCTAAAATAATTAATTTCTAATTTGCAAACAAAAATAATTGCTTGATGAAAATTTTATAATCATTTTCCAAGTAGGCACAAGTCATTAAAAAATTACTGCATTTTTTTTTTAAAAAGAAATAAATAACGAGGTAATTATTTGTGCCATAACTTTGAAAGCAAATGCAAAACCGTATCTCTAAGAAATAGTTTTAATCTATAAATAAAAAAACGGTCATCTTGTATGTTTGTAATGTAACTTACTTAAGTTTGATTAATTTTTACTATTACTAAATTTGGCAATAGTTGTTACTACAAAATCAGTGTTTCTCAAACGTATGAGATGCGTAATATGTTTAATGGGTTATGAAATGACAGCTGTCACCATGTGTCAAATTGAGGAACTAACAAATGACATATTGGTGCTGATTGCTTGTGATAATTGTTGTTAACTTTAGTAAATATTTTTTTATGATTTGTTTCAAATTGTGAGAAGTGAGAATTACTTAATTATATTAATGAAAATGTAGTTAGATATCAAAATTTGTAATTGCTATAAATTGGTCGTAAAGTCATCACGTGGCATGTAGACAAGTGTAAATGTAAAAACAAACAAAAAAAAACAGAAGAGAAGAAAAGGCTGTGAGACGAGTCTGGGAAATGATGATTTCTTGGATTTCGTCGGATGAATAATGAAGTCGACGGTAATGAGTGTGCCCGTTGTCCGGTGTTCTCGCGTTTCGCTTCTTCAAAGCAAATATTGTAATTAAGTTGGTGGATAAATAATTAAAATCTCCCCGTTTTGTAATTACAGCTCGGCAGCTCGTTGTTCGTTCGTCGTTTAAAAGAAAAAAATAATAAAAACAAGACGGCTACAAGTTGGGTACGTACGTACATACGTAAAGCACTGCTGATGATTACAGGTGAAATTCTCTCATCTGCATTAAAAAATTAACACGGTGGTTTAGTGGGATTGTGGGTGGGGATTGTTTCCTTCGTAATGAGATGATATAATTAGAGAAAACCCTTTCTCGTTTTAATAATTAAAAAGACTATTTTTCGTCAGCCCGAAAACTTAATGGTTAAATAATGGATACTGTGTGTGTTGTAATAATTTTTGCTTCTGTTGAATGTTGTTTTAATTGTTCGGTGTGAATTATTGATGGATGCCTGGGACGGACGGAGGACGGGTGAACCCTTCCTTCCTTCCTTCCACTTCCGATTTCTGTGTGTGCCGTGGATTTAATTGTTTTCTAATTACCGATGAGTCTCATTTGTATACATTTTATATTTTCTTTGCTGAGGCGGCCGTCACGCTATATCATTTTTGAAACTTTAATGAAATTATAATACCGCATTGGGCAGAGCCAAACACTGCTGCATTTCCCACACACTTAATTGACCGCTCTGCAATTACCTAACCTTACTCGCGAAAAGACCACCACCAACAACTCTGTGTATATTCCTGTACGTGCTTATGAAATGTACAAACTATAGGTGAATACATATATAAGGTATGATTTCAGATATATGTTTTGTTTCTATATGACGTCAATTATAGGAGTACAAATGTCATAAGTGACATCTGTCAAAATTGACAAGTATTTCACCAATAAGATAACATTCGAAGTTCAAGTTTCTAATGTACTTGATCAAGTTGTCAGAAACACTAGTAAATGTAATCCAGTTTCAATATTGATATTATTTATTGATAGATTCATTGTTTTTTTTCTAAATAAAAGAAATTGTATGTTTGTGTGAACTCACCGTAAAAGACTTTTCACCGGAAGGTCCTATCGTCGGCACTTTGGTCTGTCCATCTTTGTCGGCGTCCCACGACCACCTCGTGTCCGTCGTCTGCCTGCCGTGCCTAATAACCGATCCCTCAAGGCTCGAGTCCGGTCTCATGCTAATTATTTTCATCTCCTGCTCGCACAAACTCCCAGGAGACCATATGCTTTGGGACCTCGATCTTCCTTTCATAGACAAATTCAACGGCGCATCTTCGTCTGCGAACAAACATTCATTTATGCAAATTACGGCACACTCGTACATGCATACACATCATCATGATAATGATGATCATGACGATAAGTGCGGAATGGCACACTCACACACATCACAACACACGTAAATTACGGATCCTCGATTATCCGCGCTAATGCGCACCGCGGAATTGCACGGTGCATATGTCAATGTGTTAATGACGGTGGAAATTTATTACTTTCCTTTCGTATCCGTTGCATCTTTTATTTAAATTTTTTTTCTTCTTCTTTGAGCTTTCACTCCTCCTTCAACTCATCCACTAAACTATTTGCAACGTTAATTACTCAATAAGAGACGAACAAATATTTATCAATCAATAAAATCGTAAACGTTCATTTAGTAATCACTTAAAAGAAGATTTAATCAAAGTTACTTTTTGAATGAGGAAAAGTTGCCGAACGTTTTTTTAATCTATACTGATACATTTTCCATAAATAATAGTGGTCCATCCTAAGCGACGAACCAATTAAGGCAATATAAACTATATTTTTTTAATTATGAAACAAATCAGAAAACGTATAATGATTCTAATTGAAAATCTCATCCACTAAACATTTTGCAACGTTAATTATTGAATAAATACGATCAATAAAATCGTAAAAATGTAATTAGTAATCGCTTAATAGAAGATTATTCCAAATTAATTTAATTAAGTAACCTTTAAACCGGGGAAAAGTTGCCGAATTTAGACCACCCAAACGTTTTTTTAATTTTTATAATAGTGGTCCCACCTGAGCGAAATCTCATTCACTAAACTGATTATAATGTAACTTATATAACATAACAAATAAATAGTAATAAACTAAGCAATATTATGTTAGATTGATTGATTATGTTGTATTCTTCATTTAGATTGTATGTGTATGGAACAATGATAAAAGATTTAGTTAATTATTGTATTGGAACTTACCAGCTTTAGATTTTTCTGGAGTGCATCCTTGTTCAATGACTGTCGCTCGATCCGGACTAAGGGATTCCGGTCTGTTGACATGTGAATAAGGCAGAAAGAGTCCTGGTAAATGAGGCCACATGTAAGGCGGATAGGCGACTGGGACTAGAGGGTTATTGTACATTAATGCTCCCATTTCTGTTAGGAATTAAACGAAACAAAAATTAAATTATTTAAATAAAAAACACATTGAACTGATGTATTCAATTACCTCTCATAGAAATGTAGTCTTTGGGATGCAGATATCTGGGAGAGACTAAAGAGAACGCGCTGTATCTGGAATTGGGTAAGGGCGACCTGGGCGATGAAGGACTCGCACTCCTCGAGGACACCCCGGCTTGAGGACTACTCGACGGCGATATCGTCGGGGATCTCGGGGGCGAAGAACTCCTTCCGTTGTAGGGGGTCAGGACAGATAATCGTGGCATTCTGGAACGACGGGCAAAATCACACATTAAAATTGATATTTCCAATTTTGCTAATGCCCCCCCCTCCCAAAATGGGGACTACCTATATGTGGATGAGCAACCGCGATGTTCATTTCTGATAACAGGGACGGAACAAGAAACATTACAGCCCTAACCCTAACTGCTACACGGTCTAACTATATATATATATATATATGCAATGCACATATTGGAAATGGAAAGTATACACCGCAGCTCACTAATTACGTTGCATATTTAATACAATAATTGTGGCGTACATGTGGGGTGTAACGAATCTTGTCAATTACCACATAGGAAATGAAAATAGGATACGAATAAAAAAAGAATAGAAACAGAAGCACACACACACACACATCAACAACAACAACAACAACAGTGCGCACGTTTTCTAGGGGAGAAAATTAAAAACGCACAACTTAAATTGCGATTATAGCAGTAGCTATGAGTTTCAATTGTTTCTATACTTTTCGTGTTCATGTCGTCTGCCATATTCCGTGTCGCCTATTGCCCAAAGCTTTCTCGACGGCGGGAAATGAGGACGAAATTTTAGTGGTCTATACACAGCAAACACCGCGATTTAATGATGGCATAAATCAATGCCCTGCTGGACTTCGTGTGTGTACGTCTCTTTTGTATGATTGCAAGTGTATGAGTGTGTGTGTGTATGTGAGGGAGGACGACTCATACACATGCATTATGTTTGTGGTGTGTATGGAAAGTCCGACCGTCCGGCCTAATGCTGTTTACATCCCTAAAAGCAAAGCGATCACGCGATTATTTCGTCTATTGATCCCCCATTACCGTGATTGTCGTGTAATAGACCACGCTGGACGCATTTAGTAACAATGCTATGCATGTATACACACACATATATACTGCTAGTAGATTACACGTAACTCAATTTTTATTAGGCGACCAGAAACTGAATAGAACAAAGGTAAAAACGCGAGTTTTATTTTCCTATTCCCTCATCCAAACAGTTATCAATACGTTCATTGTAGAACCTAACAACAAATATATTTCATTTGCGAACTGCGTACGCTTCTCCTAATTAAGTACCACCTAGTTTACTCGATGTTATCACAAGGAAACATATAATAGGCATTTAAATAGTCACTATCTTCGGTTATTTCCACAGTGGAAGTGCGCAATCTTTAACATTAGTTGCAATAATAACAAACAATCTTGAACTGATATGGAATTTACCTGCTTATAATTAATGGAAACAACAAACAGTTTATCAATTTCTTTATAATAATCATACATTACTTAAATTAATTAATTAATTAGTGAAGCTAAGCTTTTCTTTAAAAAAATAATAATTTGTTACTTAATTACAAATTTACAAAGTTAATAATTTCTTCAACTTCCTTAGTTTCGTATATATTTTTGCAAATTAAATTAACTAAAAATATTCAATACAACAGGGAAATGGACGTAATGAAATATTATTGAAAACCATTTGTAAATTTAGTTTATCCATTTCATAAAGATTAATTTCATAAAATTTGCTTATAGACTACATGCATAGTTTATTTCAAAATTTCAAACACAAAATATTATTAAATGTGTTATAAAATACTATAATGTTTCCTTATTGTTATTTTTATATTGTTTCACATTGCTTTTATATACATTTTATTGTAGATTTCAAAAAACCAAATTGGAGTAAAATCTAAATGATATAGTTAACTTTAATTATTTCTTGTATAAAAGCATGTTTTATTAGAGTAAATCAATTAACTAATATAATTAATAATTGGTAATCGATGACGTTATAAAAAAGATTCAATTTGTAGCAACTATAGCAAACATCGATTAGATATTGAAATCATTTTATCTCATTCATCATTTTGTAAATAACATTATTAAATGTTATGGCTACGGATTAACTTTAGACTACAAAACACATTGTAAATGATATCAAGGATTGACGTTATTGAATGTTACTTTTTTTTATTGCATTGACGCGTGAAATCTTTACGAGGATCAACTTTACAGAAACTACAATAAACGTCTCTTCAAGAAATCTTAAAATTGATGCCAGTAAAACCATAATGCGATTATTATTATTAACCCATTCATGGTGTATGCGGCGGTCCCCCTTTTTTAAAAGGATTATATTTTATTACCCGAAAGGAAACATTTTACGGACCATTCATGTATAAAATATATGTATATATAAACATATTTTTTTCCACAGCGGAAGCACTTTTTACCTACTTAAAAGGATTTGTAGACGGCTTCCGAACTTTACAGTTTAATGTTATGTTATTCTTTCTCAAATACACATAATTAACAACACACAAATCTTATTTGATAAATGTATTAGTTAAAACAACATTATACATTTAATTAGTTTTTTTAATTACTAAATACTTAAATCGAGAAGTTTTATAACAATATAATAGAATAATGTAGAAACATAAGCAAATAAATCTATTAGAATCTAGAATATTAATTCTATAATGCTGTAAAATTACTTTATTACTTATTAAACTTCCAAACTTATTTTTTTTATTATTATTATTAAAAAATAATACAAATTAACAGAAACTTTTATAATTTAAACTTAAAATCTCTATTTTGTAATATTTTTCTTGGTTGTTACTAAGCAATAATTTATATTTTCGATATTTTACAACAATTATAAATTAGTATATAAAGTGCACATTACTTAATAAATTTCTAATTGAAATATATTATTTAAAACATAAAAGTTATTATTTTGTAATTGAATTTCAAATTAATTGAAAAACTGAATCTTTTTTGATATTAACATTTATCTTTAGATTTAGTATACTTTTTAGAATATTGCAACACCTGATTCTTGTAAAAACGAGAAACATGTTGTTTTTTTTATATATATATATAAATAATAGTATAAGTTTGTTTTTGATGTCGTCTATTCTACTTTTACGTCGATTGAAATGCAACAAATTATGTCAATGCGAAACTGATCACCTTCTCGATAGAGAGATGTTTCTGATCAATGTTACGACTCCGATTTAATTTCTATCATCATCATCATCCGTCGATTTATTTATCGCTAATTGAAAGCGTGCACATCGAAATTTCACACTGCCGGCATAAAGAAGCAAATCGCATAAATGCAAATTTAATGCGAGTATTTCCAATATTCGAAGTATGCACATTCCTAACGACATCGTTAATAATTGTATTGTTTGTTTGCTTGTTTGTAAAACGAGTTTAGTTTGTAAAATGAATTAGTCTTATTGGAATTTACCTTGCGTCGTTTAAACGAATCGTTTCAGAGATGATGCGGATTCATATGCATAAATGCAAAATTGTCTTCTTCTGTTTAGGCACTAGCACTGTAATCAAAGGCACTTCTCACTAAGCCACTTGTTGATTTATTATTGTTTCAAAGTGTTTATAAATATAATATTTGTTGTTGTTGGATTAAACTTCACGTTGTGTTTTTGTATGTGTATATATGTATAAAAAAATAAATAAATATGTGTAAAATGTTGGTGTGTTGTTGTTTGTTTGTCAGGAAGGCTCGCGCCTCGACGTTGTGTAACACCTGACTGACACGAACTGATATAGTATTATCCAAGTATACCGGCACAAGACAAACTCATCCCTACCAGACACTCAGGTAACTTTATATCCCGAAGGTATAAACACAGGTAAGTGCCGGCACGTGCACAATGTACTCTGCGCCTAAACACACCCACTTTTCACCTGCGCCATACTGTTATTGGATAGGCGAATAGAAAAGGTGTGGTTTACTCGTTTTTCAACTTTCCATTGGACGGATTAGACCGTCATCGACGGCGTACGGTTTTCACTGATTAATCCCTCTGATTCCCACGAATAAAATAAACGCTCCGGCAACATTTCATTTCATTTACCTTCTACTTCGTCTTTGCTCTCTCTCTCTCATTTTTTCCCATAAGATTTTTATCTGCTAATAAATTCTTTAACAATCCTATTACCATTAAGTCGTGCGCGTTTATTTACTGCTAATATTAATTGAAAACGATAAAAATTCATGGCGATTCTGATTAACGATTGATAACTTTTAGGTATTAATTTATTGCTTTCTCGTTTGCAATCACATCGCCATTTTGGAGTATCTACAGACAATTATTATAGTTTTTTTCTGTGTTTCTGTGTATATATATTTCGAATCATTTATTATGAAGTTGATAAAATCGGTGAACGTAACGGGGCTTCTTCGCAGATTCTTCCGTATGCACAGTCCAATTTTTTTTTGTTTTTGGGTTCGGTTTGCGCCCATTATTTCGCATTCATCGCTCTGTTTTAGTACTTTCTTTCTTGCTGCTCTTCGTTCTTCCTTTCTTGACTGGCAAGTGCTAATAATTCTGTAATTATGTTTTTGTCAAGTCTCGAAATTTGCTCTCACACCATAATTAAGTACGATAACGACCGCGGCGAGGATTTAATCATTTCTCTCTTTCTCTCTCTCTCTTTCTCTCTTCCCGCAGGAAAAACAAACATTAATAATAATGCCATTAAATTTTCGACGAAATGCTGTAGTTTAATTATTATTTATCGATTTTTTCGCCCCCGAGTACTTCACCAGCAACAATAATTACAAGTTTCTCTCGTGAAACTCATCTTTTTTATTTAAATTTTTCTGTTGCATGCAATCTGGAAACAATGTTGCTGTTATTAACGCGACAGTTCACAACAAAATTCCAACAGATTCATTATAATTTATTCATTTTTTAAGGATTTCAAAGTAATTTTTCGGTAGATAAAAAAAAAGAAGAATTTATGAAATCAAATACTCAAACAGCCACGAGCACTTCTTCAGCAGCAATAATTACAACTTTTCTCTCATAAAACTCATCTGTATTTTTTTTTATTTAATTGTTTTTCTGTTGTGTGCAATCTGGAAACAATGTTGCAGTTATTAACGCGACAGTTTGCAACAAATTTCCAACAGATTCGTTATAATTTAATCATTTTTTAAGTATTTCAAAGTAATTTTTTGGTAGATAAAAAGAAGGTGTTGCTCAATAACTACATTAACTAAATTGTACGAAATTTATGAAATCAAATACTTAAACGGCCACGAATACTTCTTCAGCAGCAATAATTACAAGTTTTCTCTCTGAAACTCATCTGCATTTCTTTTTTATTTAAATTTTTCTGTTGCATGCAATCTCGAAACAATGTTGCAGTTATTAATGCGACAGTTTACAACAAATTTTCAACAGATTCGTTATAATTTATTCATTTTTTAAGTGTTTCAAAGTAATTTTTCGGTAGATAAAGAAAAGAAGAATTTATGAAATCAAATACTCAAAAAGCCACAAGCACTTCTTCAGCAACAATAATTACAAGTTTTCTCTCTGAAACTCATCTGCATTTCCATTTTTTTACATTTTTCTGTTGCATGCAATCTGGAAACAATGTTGCAGTTATTAACGCGACAGTTTGTAAACAAAATTCCGACAGATTCGTTTTAATTTATTCGTATTTTTTTTAAGTAGTTGCTCAATAACTATATTAAATAAATTGCATGAAATTTATAAAAATCGGTTGCTGAATTTATAAGAGGGTTAAAAACAACAGTATTTTTTTTATTGTTTCCTTTCGCTCGCTTCTTATGTTTTTTCATTTTTATTTCCATAATTACAAACATTTAATTTAATGGAGGGTAATAACGCGAGATAAGATATCTTTTTTTTTGTTTTTTGGTCATCTTCGCGTGTTCACGTGGCGTTTTGTCTCTTCCTGGTCTCTTCCTCCCCCCTATCGCGAACAGTTAGATGGTCTCGAGATTATGCAGATGAGTTTTATATAATATACTGCAGGAAGATTGGAATCTGCTTAGCGATGGGTGAGATCGTTGGTGCCGTTGTGCCTCTGTCGTCGGCTGCCTGTACATGTAAATGATATATAAACGTGGATTTTTTGGGCACGTGCCATCTGTTCCATGAATCAACATCACCCAGCAACCAACCAACTAACTAACCAAGCAACCCTGGGATGAGAGCTTTCTTTTTTTTTTTCTTCTTCTTCTTCTTTCGTTCAGAGACTAATGACTTTGGTTTAACATATGCCTGTTGCAAATGTTGGTTGTCGATTCCGCATTTGATGTCGACGTGAAAACAATAGCAGCCACCCCCATCGTTCGTTGCATTATTTCAGATGGCATGAGGGTAGGAAGACCAATCGGTGCGGGAAATTACTATCACCTTGCCACACACACCAACACGTTTCCATTTCTTCTTATAAAAAATTCGAAACCCCTACTTCATAGACTTTATTAATTGATTCGTTTCATAGATTTTGAATTTTTTGTTAATAATAAGTTTTTATCTCTTTAATAAGTTCTATCTCATAAGTACTATAATTGACGATGAATATCATTTGCTAGTTCAAAACTAATAATTAACAAAAGTTGAATACATTATCAAAAAAAAAATTTACAGCCAATATTGATTTCATATTTACTCCAAACTCAAAAAAATTTTCTTCCAAAATTCATGTTTGAAGTACAATTGAAGAACTTGAAATTTTTTGGGGATCGATTGGTTTCACTTTCAATTTTCGAGTACACAAAAAAATACTGCAATTTTTTAGCAAAATTTATTGGAAATTTTAATAATAACATTATATAAATTTAATTATTAAAAGTAAGAATTTCTCATAATATATTGGGTGGAGTTTTTTGCTTCTTCTTGTGAGCAGTCTTATGCGAATGGTTCCAAACGGTTTTCTGGCTAATCTTCAGTTCCTGGGTAATGGAATAAGTGCTCGCTAAAGCTATCTAACGAAAAACGCTCAATTTTTTTTACTTTACCCAATATTTATATGCAATTACTCTCATATACTAATATACTATGGTTAAAGAAAATATACAATAAACAAATCGATTTATATGGACGCACTTTTTATTGTGTTGTTCATAAAATCTAACAAATATTAGTTTCATTAAAATAAGTTCTATCTCCTAAATAAGTTAAATAAGATATAAATTGATCTGAAAAATACTGTATAAATAAAATGTATTCATATTTATAGTCGAAAACATACAATTAATTATCTAAATTATTCTTTTACGAATTTATTAGAATCAAATTTAATCTTTATAAAATTAATTACATATATCAAATACTAATTAATTAGATCAACTAATTCCTCAATACAATGTTTATTCATTTAAAATAAACATCTATAATTATTTAAGTTGATATTTACTTTTTATATGAATATTAATATGTTTAATTGGTCGTACGACAATTTGGATATATAAACGTGAACTTCTGTACAAATTATTTTCGACAAATCTATCCAGGCACGGACTGGCCATATGGTGGTTGCTTCTGGTGAAGAGACCAGATGGGCTAATACGACGGAGGCAAGGCAAATATTCGGAGATCACGGATGTAAAAAAAGAAGAAAAAAAAAAACGAAAATTGCCGGATGCATTAAAACCGCCACCGAACAATTAGCATTCGCGCAATTATTTCCGATTTTCGGAGATGATTTTACCTTCATTATTAACATACAGTATATTTAAATAATTATCTAAAAAAACAACTTATTTTTTGTATACACTTATTATTTTTCTTTAGTTATTTGTTTTTACTTATATACCATTCTTTTATATTAATCTACAATTTAAATACGTCTTGTTTTAGTCGATTTGCTTTGTCAATAGCAGAAAATAGATAAATTTAATTATAAAAATACAATCAGACGTACAATTATAATAATAATAAAACATAAGTTACGTAAAAAGTTCTAAACTATTCAAGTTTCGAAGAAATGTACAAATAACTGATAATTTTGCTTTTGTCTTATCGATAAAACACATACCTTTATATTTTCATGATTTTGCACTTGTGCATTGTTCAGATGAAACAAATAATTCAATCATATTTACACGTATTACCATAAATAACACATTAAAATAACATAACGCAGTGTTATCACTTCAAAATAAAATATAAATCAATTCGTTTTTTTTTACAAGTCCAGACCAAAATATATTACAATTTAAAATTTTCTATCCAAACACTAAACTTAATATGTCTCATAATAATTAAACTACTTATCATATTCATAGTTATAATTCAAGTGATTAAGGAGATTATTGATGAAATTATTCTATAAATTGCAAAGTTAATATTCTCAATTTGTTGCAAGAATTGAAAGTATGTTAATAATGATTATTTCGAATAATATTTCAAGAAATATAATGAATCTAAATATATTTATATTAGTGAAATAATTGAAAAACATAACAAAGTTCTGAATCTATTGAAATAACACGAAAAAAACTAATTTGTTGTTAAGCAGATCTAAGCAAGTTGAATTTGTTTTTTTTTCAGAAAACACAACTATACCTTGAACTATTAGATTAGGAAGTAATTGCATCATTTCAAGCTTAATATCTACGTGAAACATTAAGCAATTTTATTGAACTGGAGGATAAAGATAGTGAAAACTACACTAGTAAAAATGCAATTGAAAACATTGATTGTTCTTGGAAAAAAGTCACTAAGAAATGTTTAAATAAAGTTTATCTATTGCCAAAGGTTGTACTAGAAACATCCAAGAAATTAAACACAATTAATAAGTAAATGTCGATAAAGAGGATTTATTAAAAACAGAATATGCTGATTTTTCAGTGGAAAATTTAGAAAACTAATGTTAACAATAAAAGATTTCAAAATGACAATGAAAATGTTTATTTTTGGTGAAAATGTTCCTGATTTAAGAAGAACAATTCTATTTTCTTCAACGCACTGAAAACGAAGTTTCGCTTAACGAAGTAAATCATCCAATTCGTTAATACGTACAGTTACATTGATTTTATATAACAATTAAACATGTAGCAAAAATTATATCTTAAGTGCTTCGATTACAAAGATCGATTGGTTAAAATATTTGATTGATATGTATGTTAATTATTGTTGTTTTTTTTGAATACTTTTCCTACTGAATGAATAAGTAATTACTGCTTGTAAATGAAAAATAAAACTTATACGAAAAATATACGTTGAATCATTTCGTTGATTAAATATACGCAATAAATTCACTATGTAATATTTGCGCTCGACCCATATATAATGATGAAGACATCACTTATTGAAGACACTGACATCCCGCAATCTAAATACGCATGTAAATCGCGAAGGAAGGTGTTTTGGAAATGAACGTATAATAATACGTCCTCTGTACGTGGAGCCAGTTATGCAAATCTCGATGTGTAAATGTATCGATTCAATTACGTGTCAGGAGTTTCATCTCTTTAAACTCTTATCTCCCGAAACTTTAATTGACGTACAAACGGAATCCAAGCGAAGTGTTGTTGTTAATATTATTATTATGGCTAGATGTAAATTATTTCCAGCTGAACAGATAAGGAGGTTTCACTTCATAAACTGTATGCATTTGGGTCAATAGATCCGACGTGATAAATTTATTGACAGTCTGTATTTAAATTTAAAATTATTTGAAATTGTAGCGAAACGATTGTAGTACATAATATAATTTTTTTTTTCTATTTAGTATATATGCGAGCGAACACGTTCACGTTTAATGTGCGAGGGTGACAAATTTCAATTTGATAAAATAAAAATAAATTGTTATAGGGGGGTTCGGAAACAATAAAAATATAATAATAATAAGGTGGCGTTGGAGGGATGTGCAAGTGACCCCTCGAATTAAGGGGCGAAGACCTCCCTCGTCCATATACACACACTCACTCACTCACTCTTTCCTCATTTTTTCTTTACTGTTGTTGTTGGTTTTGGATGGCCAGGTGAGGTCATTGATTTGCACACATGGTGCTATTAATTACCAACGAACCCCGAACCACTGCCACGCTCTGCAGGACTACACAGAACTTCTGCTTTATTATCAGGGATTCCGATTGTTTATGTCCCAGTCCATACGAAACAGTTACGTTTTTTTTTTGTTCCATGCCACGTTGGCAATCATCTACACGCGACCTGAGCCCTCTACATACTAGTAATATATATGAACACAACACACATAAGATTGATCCTTCATAATTTTGAACATGAAATGTATTATTTAATAATTTATTATAATTGAAAAAATAACAACATTTATTGCAAATTACATAAATAATTACAGACAATTGCAATGGTCTAAAAAAACGAATGTATTTTCTTGTTTTCGTTCTATATACAAACAAATCTTTTAGCATAATTTATTTATATGAAATAGAAAGCAAACTGAAGATTCTTTGCCATCTTTTTGGCAACTTTATTCCGTGCTCTTAGATATGTTTTTCTTTATCAGCAAAAAACTGAGCCAAGTGCAATTTCAGGTCATCATAATTACTGAAAGTTTTAACATTCAAAAAGATTTGCAAACATGATGCAAGAACAAAACTATAATAGGGATGTGACATCAATTAAATGTTTGATTCTTTCGATGCACCTTTGTAATCCCAGCATGATCTTCTGAATTTAAGCAATTCCGATTTTGTTGTGGTTTATGTTGGTTCATCAAGCTTGGATCATGATCGTTTTTGTAGACTATTCATTTTTCATTACCAGTGATGATTCGGTTTATAAGAGTGCCGATTTTATTGCGTTTGAGGTGGATAAATGCAAATATTTAATACTAATTTATGAAAATGTTCGGTTTTGCACTCATGGTAAAATTTACCCTAAACTAACAGCTAAAACGATAAAATTACGCGCAATTTCCTTCTAAAGGAAGTTAAAAGTCACATCTTTTTAAATAACAAAAAGAAAAACTAATAACATTGACAGAAGTCCTTCAAAAACAAACATAACTCTAACTATTTGTGAAAACCGAAATTACTTAAATACACAAATATGTTACGCATTTATTTTTGTCGATAACTTGAATTTACTATTTCAACATATTCAACATATTTGTGATTTTGCACTTGTGCATTGCTTAGATTAAATAAATCATTCATAAAACATTTACACGCATCACACTGTGAAATATAGTTTTATAACCATTTTTAAGGTAAAAAAAACATATGTATTTTACCTTAAAAATATGAAAAATATTATGTGAAAAAAAGCCATGATTATATTAAATAAAACTATTTACTTCATTTTATTGCATATTGATAATCACAAAACATTTCAAATTAATTTTTCAATTCTTTACGAGATTCTTCAATAAATCTTATAAAGATTTACAATTACGTGAACTGTAATTATAATTTGTTGTATCACATTATTTGTAGATGTTTTCATGAATAACTAATAAATTAAGCAAAAATTGAAATAATCAAGTAGCCTGAATAAAACTTGATTAAACTGGTAATTATAATTAACTTGTAAATGAAATGAGTTTATATAAAAGGAAAGAAATGAGTGAAATCAAAATTGAATCTTTGTAAAATTATATACAAGAGTTCTTTGGAACATGTTATAAAAAAAAATAAATGAACGAAGAACGACTTCTCAGCTGTGCAAGTTGAAAAATTGTCTTGTGACGTCCATAATAAACAAACGAAATTGGTGTAAAATAAGGAAGAAGATGAAATGAATTATAAATTTGTTGTCAGTTTGAGGCGATGGCGGAGCGAGCAAAACGAAACAAAAAAAAATGTAATTAATTTCCGCGGCATCAGAAAGCAATTGAATACGGACCGAAAAAGTGACGTATTAATTGTGAGTTCGCGATGGCAGCAGTATGGGGAACAACACCATCATTTAATTGGTTAGCAAAGCCGTCGGAAAAGGAGTGCTCCAATGCGATAATTAAAGCATCCATCGGTCGTGCTTTAAACACGTGCTGCTGCTTTTCACATTCGAAAGAACGACCACGCCGAAAAGGCTTCCGAACGGTAATTAATGATAATATTATTAATGAAAATTTGCGCCGATGTAAGCCCATTTTTTTCTTTCTTTCACTGTTCGCAAGCCGCGCGACCACTTCGGTGCTCAAGTTTTAATTAGCAATAATTCCCGAAAATAATATGCGCGCAACGTTCATTTGCATGTTAATGAAAGCATAATTTTCATTAAGCCTTTCATTTAAGGAGCGTATTGATTGATTTGGAGACGTGATAATTGAAATTGACTGAAAAAAGGAGTTTGCAGCATTTCACTCCTTACTTCGTTTCTTTTTATAAAGTTTGGTTTTTCCTTCATTAACGATGTACATAATGAAAAGATGTTATGTACATTTCGTTGGTTGTTGTTGCTGGTAATTCTTTTCAATGTTTCCTTTTCAATAACGATGTATTGGATGAAGAGATGTTCTGTGGCATTTTGTTTGTTGCCTGTTGACTTGTGTATGTGTGTGTTAAAGGACACGGATGAGGAATTGCAGTGTCGGTTGGTAGATAATCCGCACGTGCCGTCTACCAGATGACGCTCGTACCTGATGCCGCCCTTTATGTTCTTATTATACGCCCTATACGTATGCATTCTCCATCATCGCTCCTCTCCGCACATAAACGAATTAAATTACACTACGTGTTTCTGTCCATAACGTTATAGGAGGACTGCATCTGGTATAACTTACAGATTTCTACTAAATTTATATAATTAAATTTGATTTCTATTTAGGGTACTTTCATCCCACAATATATATAAAAAAAAGAGAAAGCTATCTAAGAAAAGCGACATTTTCGTCGTCAATATTACATTTTTTTGTTCATTCTTTTTATAATTATTATTGAAGATAGTACACGCCACGCAATCCCACCGACAATTTTCCCCCCTTTTCTTTGGACCACCTGCAATGTACCCGGAATCTTGGCAGACCACTTAATAATGTTTCTGTCCGTTGAAAGTCAATTTCCCTCGTTTTTCATCCACCCTGATGCCACCACAGATATCTTCGGTTCGAAATGTGCAAGTGAAATAGAAAGTCAGGAAACATAAATTCTATGAAAATGACATAACATCTAAATATTTGATTTACAATTGATTCCAATGAAAGAAATAAGAATTTTTATTTGTTTGTTTATTTATTTTATATAAAAATAAGTATAATTATGATAAAATTATCAAGCAGAGATAACAAAGTTTGTAAGTTTCATTCTTACTATACTTTTCAAGAAATTTGGTAAATTTTAATAACAAAAATCAGTAATTTCGATAATTTTTTTTGTAAGTGATCTTGTATATGAAGATGTTTTACAAATTATATCTAAAATCCGACAAGTGGAAAATTATTTCGTCGATTCTCAAGAAATCAATCAATAACAAAAATTTGAATAAATATTATAAATATTACTAAAATTATTTCTTTTAATGCATTTCAATTACCGTTTTTTTTTTTCTAAAAAAATATTTCTACCAGTACGCAAAAATTACTTTATAAATACTTTATTATTAAGAACAGAAGAATACAAATCTAATTAAGCAGCTTTTTTTAAACTTTGGTTGTTAACATTTTCTTGTTGGCTGGAACATCTCTTATTTCGTCTTGGCTTTCTAAATCTTCTACTGAAAAATAATCATCTTCTGCATACAATAAAAAAGTCAACATCGTTTCTTCATCGAAGTTTGGGAAACCGATTGATTGAATCATTTTGATAACTTCATTTTTTAATATATTTCTACCAGTACACAAAAATTACTTTATAAATACTTTATTATTAAGAACAGAAGAATACAAATCTAATTAAGCACCCTTTTTAAACTTTGATTGTTAACATTTCTTTTTTGGCAGGAACATCTTTAATTTCGTCTTGGCTTTCTAAAGCTTCTACTGAAAAACAATCATCTTCTGCATACAATAAATTGTCAACATCGATTCTTCATCGAAGATTGGGAAACCGATTGATTGAATCATTTTGATAACTTCATTTTTTAATATGTTTCTTCGTTATACATAAGCTTCGTTATACATAAGCTTCGTTATCTAAGCGAGATATGACTGTATATGACACTTTAAACTAGTTGTTTGTTAAATCCGAAATTGACATAAATAACTATAATATTACCTATAACTATTTACTTCTTTAAATTTAATAATCCTCTACACTTTTATTTACTTCATAAACTATAAAAAATAACAATTATATGACACAATTTTCTGCATTATCAATACGAAAAACTCGTTTTACAGTAATATTGATTGCAAATATGATTTCCATTTGGTTGTGCTGCATTATCAAAGCAATTGCTGTTTTTCTTTTTGCAGCCGACTCATAAATAATGAGTCCATTTAACGAGCAATGATTAATATGAACGTACATAACGAAGGCTTTGATAATTTTAATTGTTTTTGCTTTAGTATATTTATGTACACTGTATTTTCGTTTGCTTCACTGAATTGAAAATAAAAATTTATTTTTACCTTTAAAAATGCATTATTTCTATATTTTTAATCGAATTGTATAAAGAATAAATAAAGTTATGTAACTATTTTTTGTTTAATTAATATAAAAGTTAGTTGATACTGAGTTTTCAGTAATAAGGTCAAATTATTACATTTAGATACAGTAATAATTTGTAAGTAGATTACTATTGTCAAGTAGTTTACATCATTTCAGTTTTGTATTGTTTTTTTTTTGTTCGAAGATTAAATTGGATGGAATACACTAAATACGAAACTGTGCTGCATTAGGGGAAAACAGGTAAAACCTCTTAATGTTATTAAAAAAAATATTTATGTGTGAGTCGCGTCAAGAAAGCACAAGTACATTTATAATTGATTGCTATATTAATTGTCCGAGCATTAACTCATCCATTTATTACGTTCTTATCAAGATGCACAAAGCTCAAGTGTGTTGGATAACAACAGAACGTTTCCTCCCTTGAACGGCTGAAATATACACAAATGTGGGGCTTTTTAATTCATTACCCACAGCCGTATTGGAGAGGTTCTCACGCCATTAGACACATCGATTACAATATTAAGTCATAGAATATGCAAATGGTAAAGTTGAAATTCACAAGAGAGAAAGAAGAAAACGGTCGTTGAAAAGCGCCTGAGAAAATCAAATTTGTCCAAAGACAATGTTTCAGTTTATCATCATCATTATTATTATGGTTTTCAGTTGAAATGCGGGGCCTTCTGTTTTTTTGTTGTCTATGGGAAACTATTCATGTGGGAAACACTGCCCTCCAGCTGGCGAATAATGATAACAATAAAAAATGAAATAGAAATAAACGAAAGAAGTCTTGCACTTGTCTACTGTATATTATGTAATTATCAGCATAATAGAAAATAGTACTTACACATTTGAGAATAATTACCATTTGCTATTAAATGATGCAAACTGGCTTAACGTAAATACGCTCTTTTAATTATATAGTTGTGTTGAACCAATAGGTTTTCTTCTGCAGCCATTGGGATTCGTGGAATAGTAAGATTTTCAATAAGTACAAGCAATAGATTATCTTTGGAAAAAACGAGTTTGCGCTAACATAAAATTTAACGAAAATTTAGTGGACGTTGGCCCAGCTGGATTAAGAACTTCATTAGCAAGTTATTTTTTCTTCTACGTTTATATTCTTTGTAATGCTTCCGCATCTCTCGAGTTTCTTATACATCCTGTATGCTACGACTAATAATTATATACACCTAGCACTTAGCAGGTGTAGATGGTTTTAGCTAGTTTCTAATAAAATATATCCAGGAGGGAAAGAACATGCACGTGTGAAATGAAATAATAACGAACAATAATTATTTTCAATTTACTTTATTATTTGTATACCTATGTTTTTCTACATCTAAATCTTAAAAAAATTGAATAAATAGATTATATAATCATTATTTACATGTACAATATTAACTTTATATAAAAAGTACTAAAATTTATTATGTAAAAATTGCTTATTTATTAAAAATGAAGCCTAGATTCTTGTATTTGTTAAAGTGAATTATCTGTAAGAAAAAAGTTATTGCAGCTATTGTAAGTATTTTCTTATTATAAAAGGAATAAAAGTAGATAAGTCGTTCTATTATGGACAGGTTTGTCATCATGGAAATTCCGCAAAGAATATTTACTTTCCATATTTAAATCTGCATTAAAAAAATAATCTGAAATTAACGATCAAAACCAATACGTGTGTAATTTGCAGCAGAGTTTTTATAGTATGCATAATAAGTATGAAATATGAAAGTAAATTAAAAAATGCTAATCGCGCCTCTTAAATAGGATTATTATTGGTGTATTTTTTTTTGCCGTCCCGTTATCTTAAACATAAAATGACAGAACGTAATCGAGCTCGGGCAATTCTTACTTATGCTGCGGTGTTAATTAACATTAATTTCATACTCACCTGTTGTTAAGAGAACTCTTGTGTTTTCTTTATAAGAGACAAAGGAGAGCGAGCGAGCGGTGAGGTGAGGAGATGGGAGAAGGAATAGAGAGAAACAACTATAATTGTTGATGGAAGAACAGAGGAACAACAACTATCGATATATTTGGCACGCGCTGCTGCTTAGTCGGACACTTCTTGGACAGATGGTACCGAGAGATGGAAGATGAAAGAAAGGAAGCCGAATTCTGCACGAGACAATGGTTGCACCCTTGATATCTCGACGGGTCGTCCGCCGTGCAGGAAATTGCAGGGGAAATTAAGAAATTAAGCCTTCGACTTTGCCGTTATTATTATTATCATCAGCTTTCGGTGTGCGGAAGAGACGAGAAGAGAGAAAAAAATATGAAAGAAAGAAGAAGCAAAAAAAAAGAACAGGAAAGCAGACATCGCGTACAATTGGAATTCAACAAAAAAGAAATGCTATCAATCAATTTCAACGCGCCAATGAAGATATTATCCACACATCCACCAAGATGCATGCATACACACCGGAGAGTGCTACAAACAATAACGCTTCGTGTCCTCCTCTTCTCGCTCATTTAACTTTCACGACCGCAATTTTTGTTCATCCGAAAATTGCCCCTCAATCTTTCGCCGACTGCACGCATTCTTAATGAAAGCCATTTTTGGGAAAAACAGCAAATTGCACTTTGCAGATAGCCTATTTGGAGTTCCTCTTCGGTGTGTGGCATCGCGATCGCCGCGGAAGCAAAACAACAAACAGCTTTCGTTCCCCCAAAAAATATTATTTGGAGCAATATAATCTGCTTGATTTATATCGCAAGAGGAAAGTGCCGTTGCCTCGCTCGCAATCGTTCATTTTCAGAGTTCCTCGAGTTCTTCTACCTGAGCGCGGAAGGTCGGGCCGGGCCTGCTCTATAAATTATTGGTTGCGTAACACTTAACGGTCGAATTCCGGAAGTGCGAGCAGCTTGCGCGCAAAAATCTATCCGAAATCCCACCTAATTGCTGGAACCCTCTTCCGTCGAAGATCCAATCCGAACCCAAAGATGTTTCACTGTATGCCATTCAGATGGTAGACACTTTTTTTTTTTTTTGGCG